>NW_017259213.1:6495569-6498899 GCF_001594045.1 Atta colombica | reverse complement strand
ATATATATATATATATATATACATATTCAGTTTTGTAAATTGCGCGTCAATTTAATTTTTGATCTTGAAACATGTTTGATCTTGAAACTAATCTTAAATCTGAAACTTTAGGGTAGTAATTTTTAGGATAGTGATATCGTAAATTAAATCAAATTTAATTGATATTGATACTAAGCATCGAATTAAAACAAAATTGTAAAATTTTTATCATATATAAATCCACGTTTTAGGTTTATATTTGTTCGTAAAATTTAATCTTTAATTGTCAATTTAAATTATATGTTAGTAATATAATTTTAAATGAACACATATCTATATAATGTGTAATATATGTATGCAAATGTGTTTTATATTATTTCTAGATTGGCGATCAGATAATCGAAATAAATGGTATTAATACCAAAAATATGACGCATACAGAAGCGATTGAAATTATACGTAACGGTGGACCATCTGTCCGTCTGTTAGTACGACGTGGCTGCCAGATGCCTTCAGTGGTAGGTGCTCCTCCACATCTCTACGATATGAATATATAGAATTAACCTTGATAATAACATATTAATCTTAACTTCATGACATTTTCTCCTACTTTTGACGATACTAATGCTAACATTAGCACTGTATATTTCTTTGACGATCTGGAAAACAAAGCTTTTCAGGGTATATAACATTAGGTATTATGCTAAGTGAAGAAGATGAAAGACAATACAAGAAAAAAAGAATCTCAAATAGACGTAATAATTCGCTATTACAATGGGAATGGTAATATAAATACACTGTTAAAAAACAGAAATTTACTTCCATTACATGTAATGGAAGTAAATTTTAAGCATGTACACTGTTAGAAATATTTTTAAATTTTATTAACTTTTAAGTTACACAGTTTGAATTTAATTTCATGACGTTACATTAAATTTAATGTATTTATTAACTAAAAATTATATTTGTGTGTATATGTATATAAAATTTAATTTTTTATGAAAATGTATTTTTTATGAAAATTTATGAAAATTTAATGTACGTTCATTTCATTTAAGTAATTACTTAACTTTCAGTTAAATCATTATTACTTTTAATTTCGTTCATAACCATGAGCTTCATTTACATGTAAAGGAAACTCGTGGTTACATTTCTAACAGTGTACATTAAAAATATTTAATGTTGTCAATGAAAATGAAGTTATAAGTAACTTAAATTTAACGTTTACTTGCATTAAATTTCATGAAAATCTATATTAAATTTTATGAAAAGTACGCTAAATTTCACAAATGTACTTTTCAGTTGCAAATACATTAAATTTATAATTCATGTAACTTAAAAGTATATGATATTTTTAACAGTGTATGAGAAGAAAATGTGTGGTATTGTACAATTCTTTACAAAGTTTTATGTGAGTCTGAAACAACAGGAACAAAAAATTTGCATCATTTATAAAAATTGTACATATATAATTGATTTTTGCAACTACATTGCGTGTACTTCCTTTTTAGGACATTTCGATAACGTGTTTACATAATTTAAATAATTAACTAAACTATGCACCGCAAATTTACTATTATTATGATAGATATTTATATTTGCCTTTAAAAATAGCGCTGAGCTAAATTCAACACTAAATGTGATCAATTTGCGATATTGAACGATACACAGTGATAACAAATTTCTATCATATATTATGCTTATAGGTGTATTATTATACATATAATAATGTTCTCTAAACAGAGAACAAATATTCGAGAGGGAACACACAGATGACTTTTTTTCTTGCAGCTATCATTACGCAGCTTGCGAAGGTTTTAATATAAGAACAATTGTACTTGCTCATCCTAACAAAATTAGGCTGGTGCTAACCTAGTTTCTTTTAATTGATCTAATCGCAGAGTAAATGTAATTCATCCTAACACGTGTGATAGCTTTGAAAGTATATGTGCCTTGTTGCGCGTGTTCCGTATTTAATGAGATTATTAAATAAATATACTGCAGCCTTCTCGAAAGTAATTGTAAACCTTCATTGAAATTCATTATAGAGTAATCTCACAATCGACCAAATAAGTATTCGACCGAACCACGAGGGCACCCCGTGCAGGCATTTATCGAAATTACCCGAGAGGGGTATGCCCCGCAAAAAACGTCAAAAAGTTCGATTTTCCATTTCATTGAACTGCTGCTCATCCAAAAACAGATATTTGTAATAGGCGCTTTCAACGAGACGCTTTTTCACACTTTTCAGATGATACGAGATATAAGCTAAGATTTCACAAGATTGCTTTTTTTTTACGGATAGAGCAATTTTCACAGCATTTATGAAATGCGTTTAATCATAGACTTCCTGTTTCCTCTTTTTTACTTTTTAACGAAAGCAATTTGTTAATTTATAATAAATAGTGAATAATGTGTGAATCATAAATAACTTATAGTAACATATGTGAAAGTACATATGTAGAAAATAGCGCAATAAAATGCGTCACAAGAGTGTAAAATTACAAACACTATCTATTTGCTGACGCAAGCAGTATCGATACATACAAAGAATCTCAGAATTCGATATCTTATATCACGTAGAGATGATACAGAGACAGCTGTATATTCATACGCTGTAAAGTGATATTGTAGACTGGCGAATATATTATTATAAATTTATTATTCTTCTGCTCTTCTCAATAATGTTTCAAAGTTATAGACTTTTAAAATTTAGACTCCTATCATATATAGACACCACTTTGTAAATCTTTTTTAAATAGCGACATAATTGTGGCCTTGACGATAAAGTGTTACGCCTTTTGATAAAAGCACATAAAGAGATCTCGCGTAAGAGAGGTAGTAATTGTTCTCACGCGTAACTCTATCATTTTGGATTATTATAAAAATTTGAAAATTCTATCGATATCTTGTCTCCCCCTTTTTTCCTAAGTATTTATTATCACTTATATGAAATGTATATGTATGTCAGAGTAATTATATATAAAATTAAGAGCTCATACAACCAAAGAAGTAAATGCACTTATCAGCCATTTTGTTTTGCGATTGAGTGGTGGAAGATCAATATGATAGAATTTATTATTATTATAATTAATCGAATCTCTTTTTCGGGCGACAATTATTCTTACGCCCGTAATTAATACGATATTTCTATTGATGTATCATGCATAGCGAAAATTATGATGGAGAACGAATCAGACGGAAGTTTTTTTCTTCTTCACGCTTCCTGTCTTTTTTATGTTTATGAAAGTTACATGTTTAAAAGAGTAACGTATATATTTTTTTACTTGTAAAATAGCGAGAGATGGCAGATGTTCGGCACGATTAATGAGAAAAAAAATAAACTAGATT
>NW_017259213.1:6484369-6495469 GCF_001594045.1 Atta colombica | reverse complement strand
TATATATGTTTTACTTATTACATGTGTATGCTTAACGAAGAACTCGTATAAGCGATAAGCAGCAGCAAACGCATTTAATCGGATCACATAGTATCCATTTTATAATCGTCGCGTTTATTTTTTATAATTATATATATATAAAGAATTTGTATATTGTATAGGATATACCATAAGTTTAGTGTAAATGTATATACTTGTTTTTCGAAGATAAAAAGGATAATGTTGATAATTTATAAGGTTATTATAAGAAGCAATGCGTCAATCGTTCTTTAATCGATTCACTCGTCGAGAATTCCGAGTCTTTACTACTCGTTCTGCCTTTTCTCTTGCCAAAGCTCCAGTTACATTTTTTTTTTTAACGCGACTATTTCCTCGAGACAATTGTGGCGAATAATTTAGAATCTAGTTGGAGAAAAAAATATCAGAATGTTTCGTCTCATTTCCATAAATGTTAAATCGTGTCTCGAGTAGTAAAGACAGCATCCAATAATGAAACCTTAAACCGCATGCACGAAAAATATTTTGTATTCGAACGATATACACCAATTTTAACTGGATCGAACAGTTTTATACGAGCTTCGTATATTTATTGTAATTCAAATGTAAACTGAATTCTGTATGTCCGTTATTATGTCTCAAATAATCGTCGTTGAATAATCTCTCTTGAAAAATTGATATTGTTGCTAAGGATATAATGTACTACCGATATATATTGTTGTTGAGATATACTGAGATAATAAATACTGCATTGAAAAAACTTGGAATGTTATTTGAATTCTTGGAGCTCGTCTTATTTCATCTCTTTTTTCCTCTCTCTTTATTTCTTATTAAAAGATTAGAATTAAATCAAGAACTAAATATTTATCATTAAATTATCATTAAATTTACATTAGCGAAGAACAGCATACGCATTGATGAAAATGTAGATTGCATAATGCGAAATATTGTTGTGAGATATTGTCAATTACATATAGGCGATTATTTCTACGAATGCTAAAAAGACTTAGTTATCGTTAATCAGCTTATTTATTATCACTATATAGATGTAAAGAAATAATAAGTTATACTGATAATTACTTGAAACTGACGACATCAGTATGTGTAAATTTTAATCTATTATTCTAAGTAGACATCTAAAGATAAGAAGATTAAAAAAAAATGAAAAAGGCAAAAAAATCTTATTAATATTGGCAGTAAACCTAACAAAAGTGTCTGTTACATTTTTGTTATTCAAAATTAGCGATAAAACTAAATACATTGTAAATTTGGAATTAATTTAACAAGTAAATAATTAAAGTCTGATCTCCTCTTTTCTCTTTCTTTATCTTTCTTTCTCTTTATCTCATTAATTCTAAAAAAAAAAAATTTTTTTAAATGAAAAAAAGAAATCCGAAGAAATGCTTCGATCCGTCGCCCTTTAAATATGGCGTGGAGCAGAGGAGCTTTTCTATTTTCACAAAGTGATCATTAAGCGATCGTCCGTTTACGCTTGTCGGTCAAACTGGTTAGCCTACAGCCCCGCTAGATGTTTCCGCATTCCAAGATCGACGTACTTTCCGAGGTAAAAGGTGGATAAGATTATCAATCCTTATCGGCATATTCATTCAGGATTGGCGGTTTCCTGAAATCCGCGTGTCCGATCTTTCCAATTAATCGTGATCGGGGAGACCAATTACGGCCAACGCGACGATTAGCGACACCGTCACGTCAAACAACCATGGTACTCACTTTTCTCGAAACCTTAGCGCGCACGTCACCGATCGTCGTCGATTTCCACGTAAATTCAGAATCGGTCGCGATTTCTCTTTGCGCTAATTCTAATAAATTTAATCACGACATCATTATGTGTGCATGCGAATCGCTGATGTCGATCGAGTCGAATAAAAATGAAATCGCGCGTAATAAATAGATAAATAAAAAAATATATTAGCTCTTGTTTAGGAAAGCCTTCATTTGATCAACGATTTTTTTCGAATTCGATCTTATCCGGTAGTATCTATAAGCTGTTATCTAATTTTGTTATCTAATAACGCGAATATAGAATATCTTTTTTAAATAAATTTAAATTAAATTGCATCTCTAAAGTTCGAAAAACCCGAAACTTTTTAGGAAATATTCGAAGAATTCTGGAAAGTTTCTTGGAATTCCAACCTGTTGTATTTATGTTAATAAAACACTATTCATCGTCAGCATCAGGTGTCTATTATCCACTGTTCTGTTTATTCTGTGCTCTTGGATATTATTGAAAGTATCAAAATCGATATTCTCATAAGTAATAATGATAAGAAGAACAATAGGCCGTTAAGAGACATAAATCTGCTCTTAAAACTTCCGAAAGACTCGCTTGTCAGTTTTCTGATCTCTCTTCCTATATTTCTTTGGTTTCCTCTTAAAATAAACATAAAGCTGATTATAAAAAGTTAATAAATATTTAATAAAGTTGATGACATTTCGAGTTTTGTTTAACTTTATTAAAAGTACTTTTGTTGCATTTATATTTTTTTTTGAAGAAGCATCAAATTTCGAATTACATTTCTATCAATTAATTTTAATCTCGGATTATTTTACTTTTTACTCTTTTCTAATTCTTAGTTAGAGTTAAAAAAAGATAAAAGGTAAGTAAACCAAGTAAATTAATCAAAAAGTTCGGTTCCACCAAAACATAAGATTAATTTTAATCTTAATTCGATATATTTATTTAAATTAAAAAAAAGGAAGTTAAATTAGAAAACAAGTTAAATCAAGATTAGTTAATCTCATATTAGTAAAATTAAGTCTACACTAATCTTTTAACTTATTTTTTATTTTCTTCTAGTTCTAAGATTTAAAAAGGACAAAAAATAAAGTAAACCGATATTAAATAATCTATATCGATAGAAAAATGAATATAAATTCATGACGATTTTTATCAAATTCCAATTAACTTAAAAAGATTAAAGTTAATTAAAAGGACAAGATAAAGGGCTACAAGCCAAGGTTTTTAATGTTAAAATAACATTAAGAATAACTCAATCAGAGTTATTGATATATGTTTTAGAATTACATCATTGTTTATTATTTGACATTTTACTATTAAAAATTTCACTCCAAATCCTTTATCTTATCTTTCTAATTTTTAAATTTTTAATTATTTTTGTTTATTAATGTTAAATTAAAGTTAATCTTACATTGATGGAAGGAGCAGCTCCGAGGAACTCCAATAAAATAATAACAATTACATTCAATTACTATATTTATTCGTACAACACGTGTTTTATCTTAAACGGAATAATTTTAGAAGATAAAAATAACAAATAGATGCTGAAGTGTTTCTCCCGCCTCGAGATTTCAAAAAGTTTCGCGACAGAAAACAGAATCGCGATTCCCCGGTCGATACGCGTTTCGAAAGACAGCGCAGCGGCGCCACCTAACCATGGGTTCGCGCAAGTTCGCGGGTTCCGAGAACGCATCACGCTTGACGTCTCAAGTCTCAACGTGACGTCAGTCGTTGATCGACACGCCAACGGCACTCGACGGTGCACCACAGTGTACGGTAATACGGATCGCGAAGACTCGCGGCTACGAAACAAGGTGCGTCACGACAATCTGGTCGAACCGCGGCGCGTGGAAGCGACATCGTAAACGCGGGAAAGCGCGAACGTGGAATCTTGGTGAACGTAAAGGTACCGCGTGAAGAATCCCGGAGGTTCGGCAAAGTGATCCGGACGCGCCGCCCCGGCGCGCGCGCGCGGAGGACAGGGGGTGGCAGGCGAGGAAGAGGAGGGAGTACGGAGCACTCAGCACGATCCTCCGTCCCGTGTACGACGCCATCTTCGCATTGTGCGATTGCCGTCGCGGACGCCGTCAGGTTGACGGCACTGGCGCGATTGATCGCGCGCATACGTCGTATCGTTGTACGTCGCTGCTTGTGCTCCGTATACGCGCGTGCGTGCTTACGCACGCGCACACACGTACACGCGTGTTTTTATCCGGAATACGTGTATATCACGTTGGTGGATCTGTTCTCATGGACGGACGGACGGACAAGAGTCCCTAGCCACACTACGTGAATGTAAACAGAGAGTTCGCCATCACGCTGGATATCATGTGCGACACGGACGAGATCGGCGGCCGTGAGCCGTCCGCTCTGAGCTGAGCGAAGTGAAGTTGTAAGTTGTAAGCACGCGCGTGTTGGTGTGCGCGTTCCTCGACCCGGGTCGGCCGCTAAACAGAGTGGTGTGTGTGCGGGATTAGCGTGAAGTGGGAACGGCAGGCCGACCGTCGGCGACCGTCGCTCCGGGCTCGCCCCGTTGCGTGTACACGGCGTCTCTCTCTCTCTCTCCTTCCCGTCTTCCTTCTCCCGAGTTTCTCTCTCTTTCTCTCTCTCTCTCTCTCTCTCGCTCGCTTCGTCACACCGTTTCTCTCCCTCTCACACACTTGGTCGCCTAGGATATTCCCGATACCTGAGACGGGTTCGCGTGTGCGCGAACCACGTACGTGGTTCTACGTTGTCTCCGTTGCAATGAGAGACCTCGACAGGAAATTCGTGGACGGAACTGTATCCAGGGTGAGTATTCGTCTTGCACTCCGAGAGCATTTTTTTCGCGATTGCGTATCGTGCTGAGGAAGATGAGAACGGCTGGGTCGTCGACGATGTCTCTCCATCCTGTTTACTCCCATCGCTTGTGCTCGTGTTCGTTGCCAACTTCTCGCGTTTTAACGCGTATTACAATCATCGCGTCTCTGCTTTCCATCGTGAAACGTATACGCGTTTTCGCCTCTTTCGTCTGTTCATTGACGCGTCTATTCATATACGCGTTAGATCTGTTTTTTATAGCTCAACCAGCGCGCGTGTTCGCTCTTTCAACTTGAAAGGTTTCTTCTTTTTAGCTGACTTCTTGCACGGTTCAGCATTCTTTTCTTTTTTTCTCTTCAATGTAATGAAAAAAGGAGAAGAAATGAACTGTGCAAGTTCAACTAAAAAAAATTGGCCCTAAGCGATATGAATATATTATACACAGCAGAAATTTTCAATGATATTGCAATAATATTGCAACGTTTCAACAGTATTGCAAACGTTGCAGTAAGTCTTTTAAATGTTCTTTTAAATGAACTTTTTGTGTAACTCATTTTTTCTCTTTTTATCTCCAACATGAAAAAAGGAGAAAAAATGAACTGTGCAAGAAATTTAGCTAAAAGGAACAAACTTAAAATGAAATGATATATTCCATATAACACGGATTATTTCAGTAAAGGTGTTTTTTTTATTGAATTTCTCGCACAGTTCATCCTTATTCTCTTCAAAAGAATGAACATAAAAGAATGAAAACTAATCCGTGAAAGTCAATAAAAAGAACCAGACCTAATATCGCTGCAAGCTTTTGTGCAAGAAGCTTCTGTGTAAAATGTTTAATTGACTTGACAAAAGCGAGGAGAAAAGCAGTCTGGGATAGCAATCGTGCGTAACGTTTTTTCCTACGGTTCGAAACGTGAAAAGTAAATCTTTTTTCGCACTGAAAGTGATGGAGAAATTTTTCTTTCTTCATGTTTCCGTCCTAAGATAAAAAGTTATGATATATCTCAGTGCAGCAATAAATAACAAATCTGTGTCTTGCTCCGTCGCAAATTTGTAAACATCACGCCTCAGAGGGTCTGTTTTTATCACTGTAGATTAACTTTAACTTACGTATCTTTTCCTAGTTCTAAGAATCGGAAAATAATAGGGAGTAAATTAAATCGATATTATGGTTAATTTACATTGATAGAAAGATGTTCGCACCCTCGTCTTTTTTTCATTCTTGCATGATAAACGATCTGTGGTTTTTCGAGTGCAGGTAAGATACGTGCTGAGAGACCGGAGTAGCGAGATTTTCGCAGGTAGCGACAGTTATTGTTATTGAATAGACGAGATGGAATTTTTTCCGACCCGGAGGGATCTCTTCTCAATGGATATCCGCGCAACTGTCGTAGGCTACCGAATTTTTTCCTTTCCTTCCTGGAGGTTCACGTGTTGTACGTGTCTTTTTACGTGATTACATTCGTGTGCGTGATTCCGTCGAGTGAGGTATGCTCTCTTTCTCTCTCTCTCTCTCTCTCTCTCTCTCTCTCTTTCTCCATCTCTTGTTTCTCCTTCGCTTGCTCCGCTCATTCGTTCGCTTGTAAATCGAAATCCGAGGTGCTTTTCCAAGCCGCGTGTTTGTCGCTCGTAAAAAGTCCCACCGAGCCCAAAGGCAGAAGCGGGATGGCATACTGCTGTTTGTCTCAGGTTTGAACCTAAACTAACGAAGTCTTAACGTATACAATCAGTAGGTGGATAGGCAGGCAAAGGCAGATAGGCTTTTCGTCTCGTTTTGCGGTTTAACGCATCCGCATATTTATTCCTAATATAAATTGAGAAACAACATCAGTTTTCGGAATTCATATGTTATTCAGTCACGCTTGTTTTTGCAATATTTTTTCTTCTTTCTCTCCTCCATTCTGAAATCAAAGTGCACTTTGTTCCGTTTTATATAGCAGCGAAACCCATAATAAAATACAACTGTAAAAGGAGCAAGGCTTTCTCTCTCTCTCTCTCTCTCTCTCTCTCTCTCGAAAAAAAAAAAGACGTTAATATTCCCGTTTTGACGAATATACATCATATTTATAATACTATAAAGTACAGAAAATGTTGTATTTATGAAATATGTAGAAAAAGACACATGGGATGTATGTGAAATATATTAATTAATTAATTAATTTTAATTATTTTTTATTATCATCTGGATTTACACAACAAGTTTCTGGTTATAATAGTCGAATTGTGTGTTTTTTCTTTAAAATAAGAAAAATATAGATACGTAGATTTATACATGTTACGTTAAAAAATTAAACATAAAAGAATATACGAGGCAAGTTTATATGCTTTAAAAACATTACGTAAAAATATGAAGTATAAATAATATTTTATTTATCATATTTGGTGTGGGTGTGTTTACTACCTGGAGAAAAAACTTAAAGGTTTAAAAAATTTAAGTCAAGGGATTTCTTTTTTATCTTTAAAAATGAAGAATTTTTGTGAGACTCACGAAAATTTGTGTAATTTAATTTTTTTTATTTAAATTTTTCTGTTTCTGAAAACATTGTTTCTTTAATCATTTTTTTAATAATACAAAATATTATCAGCAATAAGTATGATATATATATCCACGAGTACATTCTTGTATATCTTGTTTTTATAAAAAAAAAAAACAGAATGGCAATGAAAAACGATATATATTATTAATTACATGAGTCTTTCTTATATTATACTATGGATTTCATGGTTTCACAATTATAAAAAATGATAAATAATCTCATAGAATTGCTGTTTTTCCATTAATCTTCAATATATAATTTATTTATATTGCTAACATTTTAATTTATGTCAAAGTTAGATTAAAAAATTCTCTATTCTCTTACCTGGAATTTGAATAAAAATATCTGAAAAATTTAAGAATTTTCTGTGAATTTTTTACAAGTTTCAGTGAACACCCTGATTTGTCTTTATTAAAATTGTCAGCATCTTTGCCCTTTATTTTCTTTTTAGTATTTGATTTTAATCATCCTTCAAGAATTGCTGACCAGAAATGTAATCTATTATAATGCACATTTTACACATTCTTTTTAGATGTTTTTTTTGTAATTCTTATTAAAGTGTTGCCCACCCAAAAATGACACCGACTGTGCATTTCTCGGAAATGCTTTTAAAGATATCAATGTTATAAACAAAAAATGAAGAAAATAATTAGCTGTCAGTAATTTAGCAATGCAAAATATCTCATATAGAAAACATTCTGAGATTTAACTTCTTAGAAAAAAATCATGAATTTCGATTTTACTATGATTTATTTCCAGATTAGTCAATATATTATTAGAAATAGTGAATTTTATAATATATAACTATTTGTAAAATATATATTGTAATATATATTTTCAATATAATTGACGGTTTCCAAAATCTATAAAATTTAGCATATTTTTCCAATTTATATATCGAATTTTTATTCATTAGAGGCCAATTTAACGTCCTATAACTATAACTATAGTACTCAGTCCTATAACTATAGTACTCAGGAGTTCTGATTAGAGTTCCCGTTTCCTTTTGATGAGACAAAGAGTTCTATATAATTTATAACAAGAGTTCCGCTTAATAATTAGTTTTAAATAATTTTTAAAAAATGAGGTGCTAACTTCTCAGCGAAATTCGAGATCGAAGTTCTGAGCGGCTTAATAGTTCTATTTTATGAATATCTAGAGTGATACATAAAAAACAATTTTGACAAACAAGAAAATTTATAAAAAAATTTTTTTATAAAATTCTGTGATTACGTTAATAGTCATTCTAACAATTTCGAAGAGTTCTCAGCGATTAAAACCAACACAGACTCAAAAATAAAAGAGATATATACTTAGAAATTTGAAAAATCAGTTGCAGAAGTACATATTTCCTTTTGTAATCATCCAATCGCTTTGTCACCTAATATTTTTCGTTAGAACTCTTCGAGAATTGCTCAGAACTCCAATCAGAACTACTCAGCACTCTCAAAAAATTTTCAATGATTTTAAAAAAAAAATTTTTTTCTTTTAATAAATTTTCTTGTGTGTCAAAATTGTTTTTTATGTATCAGGAACTCTAGATATTCACAAAATAGAGCTAGTAAGCTGCTCAGAACTATTCGATCTCAAATTTCGCCGAAAAGTTAGCATCCCATTTTTTAAAAATTATTTAAAAATAATTATTAAGTTTTGTTATAAATTATATAGAACTCTTTGTTTCGTCAAAAGGAAACGGGAACTCTAATCAGAACTCCTGAGTACTATAGTTGGGGTGCTAACTTCACATACCCCGAAAGATATACAGGTACACAAAAGTTTGAAAAATATTTGAGGGATGACCCTTCTATTTTTTTCCTTTCATATGCACTATTTTTCCCATCTTGTTTTTCTAATGAGGAACGCTTTTCATTTGCTATCTTCCATCCCCACCAATCATCAGAGATCTTAACGTCCGAGTCTATTGTGTACGAAAACTATTGTCCTGGTACTTCTTGTTACAGTCTTCGCGCGGTTTACAGAACGTTAGTTTCATAGATATTCTTCAGTATTATTTCTGTTCGCAAGTTTATAGACGTCGAATACTAACTGCAGTTTAGACATTCGGAATTCATGGTGAGAATATAATTATAGTAATGATACATATAGTTAAATTCTGTATAGAAGAATGATTAATTCTTTATATCATATAAGTTTTTATCCGTCTCTAGCATATACTTCTGCGAATAAATATCGGTTGCTAAAATGATTTATGTCTTCGAAGTGTAGTCAAAATGTAGTTAGAAGATTAGAAATTTGTTTAAATAATTTTATTCTTATTTTAAATCTAAAATTTAAACTTCTCTCTCATTTTACATTTAGCCATCAACCTATATACATTCTTCACTGTCTCTTTTGTCTCTCATGTATTTTACAAGCTGATTTAGATATTCCATTTGCATTACATTTACAATTCTTACGAAAGGAATAAAGATTTGAAATCATAATTATATTATTAAATATAATTCTCTTTCTTAATTTTTATCATTCCCTTTTTTTATTCTATCATTAAAATATTTTGAATTCGCAACGATTCTCATGTTTCTTTGTCTTTCATCATGAAATTACAAAAACAATTTGCAAATATGAGAGACAAAGAAAAATACGGTCGATTTGACGGTTATAATTAACGAAAATTACTTTCTGTTTATTATTATATTATTATTTGTTGATCGTCAATCGACAATGGATTCGCGAAAGATTGAGAATACCTCTAGAATACCTCTAGAAGAGATCAGATGCTCCACTAGTCAAACAATAACACATTCGTTAATTATATATAGAGTGCAGAGTTTAGTCTCGCTTTTAGCGCATCCCGATGCCGTCTCATCTTTCAAAGATATCTTCAATTATTGCAACCGAAGCTTCGTATTTCATACGATCAAAGACATCCCTTCGAATCCTGTGATCAAAATGTCGGCTTCGTGTTACGTGCATCCGGTGCGAATTGCAGATTACTCGTTTCCATCGTTCTCTATATACGTATGTAAATATCCGTTACCGTTAATCTGTGTTATATATCTGTGTTATATTTTTATTTCGTTAAAGACATTAACGTTATCTTACCGATCAATCTCGTGTTCATTTTTCATTTGACTGTCTTATTATCGTTATCTAGATTTACGCTGCAAGTTACAAGTTCTAACGGCTGAATTGTGTTCTTGTGTGATTAAATATAAGATTAAAAATAAGAAAAATATATATGCTGATATTATCGTACTCTGTCAGCAAACAAATTAATAGCAATCTATTTACTTTTGTTTTTATTTTTTGCTGTATATTTAAATCGTTCAAATTAATAATTATTTAAATGAATAAAAAATGAAAAACTGTAAAAAGTGCTTCCGTTTGAAAGAATTCTTTTGAGCCATTTTCGCGTTATGCTCAGCTTCATGAAAAACCGCGTATTGTCTTCAAACTGACGTATTCTTCACTTATCTGTGCAGCAATCTATGACGCATTAGCTCTAGGAGCTTTTTTCTCATTATGTTTACAACTTTCCTTTTTTCCCTAACACTTATTTAAATTTGCATAAGTAATCATTTCATACATTTTTTAAACTTTTTTTTTATCTTTTTTGATAAGACTTTGCGAAGGAATTTTTAATTTCTGAATTAAACTTATTTATATGGAAATTTAATATATTTTTTAAAACGTCATTCCTTCGCTTTTTTTGCTCTATTTTGTAACTACATACAATTATTTTGTGTAAGATTTACAAAATTCTAAATAAAAAATGAATCTTGGATTTTTCTGTTGCATCTCTTTGTTTAATAAAAGACGATGCATTTTATTGCCAATAAGATACTTATCAGTTTTATGTCAATAATTTTGTCTCAAAATAATTTTGTTTATTAAAACGTTTTTAAAAGCCGTTTTTATTTTTTGAAATTAAATTTATATTAATTTTTATAACATATAAAAAAAATTATTAAATATAAAAAAAAATATTTTTACAAAAATTAATATTTTAATTGCCATTTTCTTCAAAAATATAAAGGTTAATGAGAA
>NW_017259213.1:6478503-6484263 GCF_001594045.1 Atta colombica | reverse complement strand
ATATACATATATATATATATATATATATATATACAGAGCCCAATTTTCTATCTATACAGAGATCGCACAATCTGCGCTTTCGAGTTTCCTTATCTTACGATATTCGCGCAAATCATCAAAGCATCATTACTTAGTATCTCAACGTATCAAAGAAAAGATGATATTATTGCAATTTATTTATTACTTGGAGCAGTGATTCTTCTTAAAATCTCTCGAAATCGTTTGCGAACAAATACCGCATTGAACGAGTCGTTCAATTCTAACGAATTGGTCAGATAATCAGAAAAGCAATACCGTTATAATAAATAATCATTTTTTGCTAATTGCTGGCAACTTTATAACAATTTCAACAACTAATTAATTTCAATAATTAACATCCTGTTACAAGAAAGGCAAAGGTTTCATTCAACGGCATAGCTTCATGGTATATAGCTTACAATTAATGATATGGCTTCATACCACCGGAGATCGAATTTTTAATCGGTAATGATCGACGAGCGATACTTATTCTTGAGCTTCCAAAGGGAATGTTAAAGTGTTGGAGAATCATCATTGAAAGCAGGATTTGCGAACTGATATATCGGCGATTTACGAAATGCCAATATGTCTTCGAACGTTAAAAGATTGCATTACAATAACAACATCAATGTTAATCTTTAATTGTTGTAGGTTCTTTGGATTCATATAAAATTTTACTTAATAGAAAATTAATTAATTAAATAAGGATGTAATACAAGTTTGATATTAGCTGCTCTTTTATTAGTTTTGATTAAAAATAAATAAATGAGTTCAGAGGCATCAAACAAATATTTCATAATAAAAGTATTTTCAAGAGTTTTATTTAAAGAATTTTATTTTATTATAGTTTTTAAAAATGAGGATGGACCCACGACGTTAAAAGTGTAACATTTTTTTCATAATAGTAGTTAAGAGTTAAACCACAACGCGTAAAAAAATATATAGATACTCGTAAAGATTGATCTGCCGTAAGTGGAACGGTATCGCATAATCTAGTTCGATGAAGAAAAAAAGTTGATGCAGGCAAACAACGTCGATAACGATGCGTTTGCAAAGGAGGATATTGGTTCTCATCGGCGATATTTTGATTGCATTGTGCAGAAAAAAACCAATTGAGCATTCTTTTATACGCGTGATTGTTGCCTTTAATTCTTCGCTGAATCTAAGTATAGGAACCAATCATATTAAAAAATTTCTAAGCGCTCACTCAGTTTTCTTTGCCTCTAGAGTTCTAGATTTTCAAAAGTATTTTTTTTTTTTTGGAATATATTGACAATCATTTTTCTTATTTGGTTGCTTTTCTTATTTTGACTGCTATTTTTTATTAAAATATTAAAAGACGTATCCACTCGATATTGCAAACACAAAAATTAAAAAGACAGATCAAAAAACGAATAAAAAAAGATCTTAATTTAAAATAAAGTAATAATATTTTATAAATTAATATTCGATGTCATAAAGATATCATAGAACATTTCGACTATACTAATGCCCATTTCCACCAATGTAAATTAACTTTAATCTCGGTTCAACTTATTCTTCGTTTTCTAGTTCTAAAGATTAGACGAAGAGTAAGTTGCAGTTGTATAGTCGAAATGTTCCATGGTATCTTTATGACATCGAATATTAATTTGTGAAATAATGTGAAATATTGTTACTATTTTAAGTTTAGATCTTTCTATGTTCATCTTTTTAATTTTTGTGTTTGCAATATCGAGTGGAAACGGGCATAAGTCTTCATCAACCAATTGAAATCACAAGATTTTTAATTAATACATTTAATAACATATTTAAAGTTCATCCAACGTTTAAACATTATGTATTAATTAAATTTAAAATTTTGTGATTTCAATTGGCTGATGAAGACTTAAGTATAATCGAAACGTTCCATGGTATTTTTATGACATCGAATATTAATTTGTGAAGTAATGAAATATTATACTATAAATTATTAAATTAAGATCTTTCTTTGCTCGTTTTTTGACTTATCTATAATTATATACTATTGACTTATATTTTTAGTTTTTTATCGAATTAGTCTATCGTTCAATAAGCTCGGTAATTCTTTGATATAATATTTATTATAGGTTACAACTCAATAATATGATGGTCATTTGCACTATTCTTGTAAATATTGCCGATATTCATACAAATAGGTTTTCGTTTTAATATAATGCCGTCTTAAGTATAATGCCTTTGATTGAAGACTGTACTTAAGACAATCTTAAATGCGAAGTCAAATGTGAAAAGAATAGTCGATTATGATCGGTTAATTTCTTACGATTTAAGATTTAAAGCTAGATAATGGCTTATTGTAGAAAACCTCTAAGAATCGACTATGAGTGCCAGCTATATGATAGAATTCTATTTGCCTCGTCGTCGCGTCGTCGCATCGCCAGCATGGACCTAGTCACGAAAAGTGGAATCCCGCGAACGGTCTCTTCGTCTCCTCGGGTGGCTTTTTTTCTTTTTTTAGAGGAATTTGTCATTCCGCGAGCGTTCGCGCGGGGATATAAATACACGTTAGCAGGGCGGTCGTGCGTGCTTGCTTTCCTCGGAAAGCGTCCGTGCGAGGTCCGCCGAGCCGGACGCCACTCTCCGCGTCTCTTAATCCGATTTGCGCTATTTGCGAAATGTATGTACGATGGCCGATGTATCTCGCGCGTTTTCCAAGAACACCGACTTCCGGAGGAGAACTTGTCTTTCATTTCATAATCCGTCTTTTAGCGACATATCTCTTACACGGTCGACGATGATGACGATGCGACGCCTCGACTGCGGTAGAAATCCTCAAGTAAGAAATTTGACACCGTTTAGGCAACTTCTGATTGTTCACCATATATTTCAGGACCTGCTTAACTTTTCGCACATTGTATCTTTTGTGACTCAGAAGAAAACTTTCATATTTCTTGACACAAACTCCAATCCGTATTAAATAAAGGTTTCAACATTTTGAATTGAATAACTATTGATAATGTAACAGGAATGTTGAAAAGTAAGTCTGAATTTTTCTAGATTTTTTTAAATACCTAGAACAGTAAAAAAATTTGAGCTGGACAAAAAAGGACTCAGGTCTTGCTAACTTGTTTCTTATTTCTTTCCAATTCTAAAATTGGAAAGGAATAATGAATAAGTTGAATCTCGATTAAGAGTTTAACCGTGAGTTGTGAAACTGGAGCTCAGAGTGCGTACGAAATAGATAAGTAAAAATATCTGTTCTTATGCATAATCTATCCTATTCTATCTTAAGCTCCTGAAAAATATGGCGGATCAAATGTATGGTGTCTAGTTTGTTACTTGAGGATCTCTAGACCGCGGGAAGCGCCGCGACCGAATAAGTTCGATAAAATTGTATGTTCTTGATGGCTATACACGCGACGGCTGGGCCTCTTATCACATAAGCTTAGGTTCACAAAAATATGTGGTATTACGTCAATTGACTTGTGGGTTTTGAAAACAGAAACGTAATACGACATCGTCGGTCACGAAAGTGTCAATAAATTTGACGATAATAAAACTTAATTACAAGAGTACACATAGAGCCTTCCTTATAATTGTCTTATCAACTCTCCCCCTATTCGCTACCGCGCATTACGTACATGCGACCGATCGTTTATGAGAATCGTTATATGATGATAAGAAATAAGTACTACAATATTGAATTTGCATCGCAATTGGCGTGTCTATATCTAAAAATTATTGGCGTGATCCAACAAAGAGAATAATCTTTTTTTAATAAACAATTAAGCAGAGATAATTTTTCGTTTAATTTTTCGCCTTTTTACTGAGAAGAAAAAATGGTTCATTTGACACAATTAATTTAAATCGTTTCTTTCGTTGAATAATGTTATGTATTTAAATCGAATATAATATGTTTAAACTTAAATACATACATAAACAATTTTATTTCTCAGTATTTTAAGATGTTGAAATATTTTGAAGTGTATTCAATTTAAATACCGGTGAATGTCTGTTCAATTAAAGCGATTAGTCCAAGTTTTGAGGAAATGCCGGTAATTTTCCAAAACTTTTAAAAACATCGACAATTAACTGTTAAAGCTGAAACTAGTTTTTAGCAAACACATTATATTTTTGGATTCAAAAATATATCGCAACGCGTACGATTCGTAGATTTCTTGCGTTCGTATTGCGACGCGATCGATCGATCGAAGCGCGAACAATACGAGTCACAGACGAATCGTAATCGCGGTACGATGCGATGAAGACTCGATTCTCTATTAATTTTCTTTATTATTCTTTATTATTTTTTGATTTGCCCAGCGGCGATCGCGATCGCGAACAGGGCACGAATAAAACTGATCGCGAGAGTAGAACGCGAGACGATGTATGAAATAGCGACGATCGATTTATCGGTGCGATAAAACTGCACACACGATATCGTTCCTCGATTTCGCCTAGCTTCTGAACTCCACAGATACGAGACTTCGGTATTGTTTTCATGACGGCAGGATATCGATCGCCTCTCTTTCTTTTTCTTTTTATATGATTGCCGCTGAATTCCATCGCGAGCACGGAAAAATTGCCGCGCCGAGACTCATGCACGCTCTGAAGGTGCGCACACTGAGAAACGCGCGATCTTTTTCCCAGTACAAACCATAAATGTGAAACTTGTCAAAAGATACTTCCTATCGGTATCAGTTCCGAACCGGTTCCACTTTGTGACACATATTCGGTGTGCCGCAACATGACGGTGCACCTGTTTAGCGTCGTGGGCGGAACGACCGCGATCGTAATGCGGATGTTCAAGGTGCGCAACATGAAAAAAGCAAGAAATATGTTCTGGAGTAAATTTTCATTTCACGTCCCATTCTCTACAAACTCTACAAACATTTTCCATTAAGAGATTAATCTGGGTTATACTATCATTGTTCATACGAATGAAACTTTTCTAATGAAAGATTAATATGGATTACATTTTTGACAAGTGAATCTTCTTGATTAAAAGATTAATAATTAGATTATAAGAGCAAATGATTTCTTGAAACATTTTTCGAACTTTTTACATTCATATCAAATTATTAAAAAATTGATTTTCAAAGAATCATTTTCGTGGCGTATTTAATTTTCCTAGGAAAATTGGAGATTAAATTAAGAAATATTATAAAAACGATTATGTGAAAGTTGATTGATTCTTACAATATTGTGCGGTATTTTTTATTGTAGAGTACCTGTAGAAAAAATATATTGTTTTATGTTAGTAGAAACATTTTCTTTCTTTTTGTAAAGTTATTATTATTCAGAGATAGAAAAAAACAAAGATTTGGTGCTTGAAAGAAATAATGATGAATTTTCTTATTACACTCGCGTCGATAATAACGTATTGTAGAGTCATTTGCATGCTTGTGGAAATGTTTCCTATCGCGACGTGTTATGCAATGCACATTATGAATAATTTATTTTGTGATTAATGATTTCGAACTTGTTTTTTTTTTACACAAAATTCATTTACTCTTTTTGTATATTATTTTTTATCGGTAGATTTTTTAGCAAATTCGGAATGTTCTTTTTAATGAAAATATGAACAATTATTGTATTATTTATTATAGCTTATTATAGCTTTATTATAGCTTTCTAATCTTTAGCATCATATATATTATATATAACTTTAATAAATAAAAAGTTGTAATTATAATTTTGCTATAATTGTAATTGATATAATCATAATTCCAATAAGATTCTAAATTAAAATTCCATTTTTATTTCATTTGAAATTAGTTGAAA
>NW_017259213.1:6476636-6477944 GCF_001594045.1 Atta colombica | reverse complement strand
ATATTTATATTGGTTGGTAAAAAAGTAATTGCAGTTTTTACTGATAGATGCCTTTTAAAAAAACGTAATTACTTTTTTGCCAACTCAATATATATAAAATAATTTCTGTGGATATATTTATTTCCCTAAGAAAAAAGGTTGAAAATAGTTCTTGCGGATCAGAATAGTCAATATATTCACACAATCACGCACGTGTCAATTGAAAGTTTATTAACTATACAGTTATTATTAAATCTGTTATTTATTCTATAATAATATCATATCATTCATGTCTACAAAAATTATTAAAAATAAAAAATTTACTAAATCTTTAACGGAAATGTTTCGGATTTTTAAATATATGATATAACGAAGCTAAAGTAAGATGAAAATAAAAATCTGATTTCATTGCAAAGTTTTTTTTTTTATAAAAAAATATGATACGTTCTTTGAATTCAAAAAAATATCCAGTAAATAAAAAGTACAAATATTGTTATCATTTTAAGAAGAAATATCTGAAAATATTGAGAGATCGGAATTGGGTCTTTAGGGGATTAAGAGAAAGCTTATGCTAATTAATTTATATTCTTATCACTATTTTCTACAGCAAGTATTTTTGAGATTTTCAATAATATTAGGTGTGGGAAAAAGTTTGTGGCGTTTTTCCCATTAGATGGCATTAAAAAAACGCCACGAACTTTTTCCCACATCTATAATATAATATTTCAACAAAGATGGGAAATAAACAAAACAAATAATTATAGATTTTATATTTTTTTATATATATATATATAGAGAGAGAGAGAGAGAGAGAGAGAGAGAGAGTTTATATTGATAATAGTTGTCATTTTTCATCAGTATAAACAGATTGCTATCTTTCCCTGAAGCTCCACGTTTTCTGAACTCCGAATATTTTTTTAAAAATTTTGATCTTTGAAGGTTTCGGTTTTCGGAATATTGGAATACTCAATCTGTAATTATATACATATCTCAGCGAGATTTCTCATATGCAAGATATTGATCGTCGCGAGACTGTGTTTACATTATCGCCGCGATACGTGATGAAATATAATAACGACTTATTAGAAGGACACTATTCTCCACGTGTCACGAATTTGCTCATGTATTTTCTTCCCCCTACATTCCTCGTGTGTTTCCTAGATCACTGGTAGTCAGTTGCGTCCTAGCTCGAATACGGTTCACAAGCAACGACTGTCTTCTCTGCTCCCGTTAATTTTTGTCAGTGTAACGAACTTAATAATTACAACATTTCTTTTCAATTTATTTCAATGTTCAGTGATTCAATTTCTAATATATATATATATATAT
>NW_017259213.1:6467585-6476384 GCF_001594045.1 Atta colombica | reverse complement strand
TATATATTAACTAAAATAAAAAATTTTTTTTATTACGAACAAAAATTTTTTTACATTTGTAGAAGATTTATTGTTTTATTTTTTAAGATTTTTTAATTAACTTTTTTAGTATGTTGTTAATAATAGTTATATATAGTTAGTAATGTTTTGTACAATTTTAAGATTTATTTTCATTGAATTTATTTATCTTTCAGTGACGGAAGTGCAAAATGCCTTCAATCGATACTCGATCGATAAGAGTGCCTGGAGAAATGGATCGGTATCCATCTCACAAACGAGACGCTACGTTGAGACATGCTGGATGCCGACCTATGCTGGATATGTCCAACACATTGAAGTCGTCCCCCGTCGCTTGTCACAGTTTTGCAACATGCTGCGACGTATTTAACGTCTCTAATGACGTCCTGTTTAAAAAGGATTCTGTCACAACGTTAGAAAACGAGCTCAATAGTGCGGCTCACCTGTCACAAGACACTTCATCTTACAATGCCCGTTCAACTGATCTGTACTTGGCGCAAAAAGAATTTGCTTGTTCTGGTGCCCCTTGTAATCATAGACGTGATACAAGTGTAATGAATCATCGAAATCATCATAGTTTTACGCGAAAGAGAGACATAATGAGATATTTTCATACAGCGAATGCACTCTCGATAACGAGATGCATTCTTGTATTCAATCAAATGTTAGGATTAATAACTACCGATTGGATAACGAATTCTTCATGGAGGAGGTGGCGAACTTATTTTCCTTTCTTAATTTGCCTACTTTGTGTGACGCAGTGTTCAGCTCGCACTTGCTCAGTTGGATTAAGCACACCGGGATGTAAGTTTCGTCCAAATATATCTTTGCATACAATCAAATTTACTTGTAAATTTACGTTGCATTCTCAAATTTGATATTAACGATTAGTGAATTAGCTGTTTAAACTGATATTTAGCATGTTTTTGTTTTCGCTATACATCTATACTGCATAGGCTGCATTTCATTTGCTGCTCATAGCGCTCTTGGAGTTTCATTCTTGTTGTTTTTCAAAGACAAAATAATGCTCATAAGCATTGTGAGCGTCAAATGGAACGCACCTGTGATGCACATTTCGAGACATATGTATATTCGAATGTGTGTTTATAAAACAGAAATAAAAGCTGTTGTCTTCTATTTGTCTCGCATGGTATCACTGGTGCGCTAGGATTATAAATAAAACATGTCTTATCTCTCCTTTTGGAATTTTGTCGAGCTAAATGTATATATCTATATTTAATACTCGAGCTGTACAGTTCACATCGAAATTATCAACCTCGTTGAAGTGTATTCTCATGATATATCTTCTCTATCTTTTACTTTTTATAATGTTTATGATGCATAAACTTATGTAGTATAATATAAATTTTGATTTAATTATTTTATTTACTTATAAAATGTTTACTTATATTCTCATTAATCTATGAATTTTTATTATTGGAGTATCTTGTATTCTCTATCTCAAATAATAAGATTATCTTATTCTTAATTCTATTTGTAGGGACCTGGCCACAAGGTGATATTGTTATTCAACATGGTAAACCACTCAAAATGTTCTGTCTGTTGAATCAGACGATCATGGAACTTGATTATCCTAATAAAGGTGCGGGAGATCTTCGATTCTTTCGTAATGATCAAGAACTGGAGTCGGAATTTGTCACGGTAATTAATGAAACTACGATAGAACTGTCCATCCAAACGCCACCGCCCTCCGACGACATGTACAATTGCAAGTTGCGAATGAAAGACAACGACTATATAGCAGTTTGTCTCAATAAAGTTGTAGTTGGATGTAAGTAATCATACTTATTTTAATTATCTATATATTCTATCTATATAATTATCTGTATATTCTATTAAATTAGCGAATCTTTAGATCGATTTTTGAAAATTATTAAGAAAGAGACGACTTCTCGCGAAAAAATAAGTTGAAATAAACAAAATAAAATTTTTCCCTACAAAATCTCATGAAATAAATTTTTTTTTACATTTTCGTATTATTTTTTGTCAACTCTTCAGTTGTGAGATATCCGATGCATGTGCTATTCTATTAAAGAAGATATTTTTTGTAATCTGAAGAATTTGGGTATCGAGAAACATACATCTTATTTTTTATAATCATCACACGTATGAATTATCACGTTTGAAATATATAACTATCTACATCCAATAGAAGTATTTATCTTTATCAGTATGACCCGACGATGTTTTGCGGAGACAGTACAGTGCATTGATTCTCTTTTTATTAGTTATGAGTAAATCGTTTGACATGCATGCGTCTTAGAAATCGTTTTATCATCGACAATAAAGATAACTAGAAAACAGATACTATACAATATAATATTAAGAGTTAGTCAAGTCACTTTTTCTCTCGTAGAAATTTATTCATTTGAAAAATTAATATTTAAGTTAAATTTTTACAAATTATATATTTATGTAATATTTATATCTATTTAATAAATTTTAATTTTAATATGATATATATAAAATGTCCGCAATGTCTTAAAAATGATAGAAATGATTGAAATTTTTACATGTATCGATGTAAACTAATAGGATTGATCGTGATATATAATGTTTATAAACATAATTTCAGATATCTTTTATCAACTACTTAGCGAATATCAAAAAACTATATTTGAAAATTATGTATTTTAAAAACCAATACGTTTCTTTTTTATGAAATGGTTTATTTTATTTTACTTGTTTCTATATATTTTATTTTACTTTTTTTTGTTTCACGATAGATCCACCTCAAAAACCCAAACATTTTGATTGTGTCTCTTATAATTGGGAAAGCTTTAATTGCACATGGGAGCCAGAACACAATTTCGTCAGTACAAAGTACGATTTAATGTTTCAATTACCTGGAAGATTAGGAGCAATGTATTATTGTCCGCTTGCGGCGACGACAGAGAATTCATGTACGTGGGATATATATTCCGATCCAATATATAGACAACCATATGCATTTTATATTTTCATACTGAAAGTATCTAATCCTTTTGGGGAACTCAATTTTACATATCGTGTTCAACATTATCCTAATGGTATGTAAATCTTATATATAGATTATTATTTATTTCCACGTAAAAATCTCTTGCAATGAGAAATATACAGTTATCGAATATGTTGTATACTTAATATTCAAGAATATTATTGTTTTCAGTTATTCCGGCTAAACCTTACAATCTTACCTTAATAAATAAAACATCGGAAAGTGCACTGTTGCATTGGGAACTTCCCTTCCCGATGGCAACATTTCCAGTTGGTGTTCATCATAAAATTATGTATCAACATCAATGGGATCATGAAAAAGATTGGAAGGTATAATCGTATTGATTCAAATAATTTTTTATTTTTTATTAGATAATTTGTTGATATCGCAATTGAAAAAGTTATCAATTCTGTGATAAAATAATCTTGATCAAACTTATTTTCCCTTTGTCTGTAGGTTATCAATATTACGCATCCTAAGAATAAAGAGCAATGGCTTTACAATCTTACCGGATTAGAATACGCTAATACAGTATATGATGTTCGCATTTATTTAAAAAGCTCGACAGCTGTAAGACCGGATCGATGGAGTGAATTTAGTGTTGTTACATTCAGGACATCACCAAAATGTAAATAAATTTCTGAATTATGAAGAGAATATATTGTCTTTATAATTATTTTTATTATTTATTTGATTATAACTATAACTGAAATAATGACGTATTGAAAATTTGGCTAATTAACAGATAACATCTATCTGTTTCTATTAAATTTTCTCTGATTTAATTTTAGTGCCTAGTGCTGCACCGCGAACTGATATCGGTAGCTTTGAAATTGCTGAAAATAATGTAAACAGAGACGTATACTTATACTGGCAAGCAATACCGCAAAATCAAGAAAACGGCGATAATTTTAAGTATCAAATCATCCACGTGGAGGAAAATGGCCAAAAAGTTGCGCTTACACCAAGTGAAACAACTAGAACATATGCCAAATTGAAGGGAATCACCCTCAATAGTTACCTATTTGAGATCATCTCAACGAATGAGGTCGGAGCTAACAACAGCCGTGCGAGAATATATGTACCAAATCAAAAAGAAAGTGAGTATATTAAGAAAATAGATATGTCAAGGAAGGACAGAAAGATTCAAATATACCTAACAATTTGATACATTATTTTATTCTTAGTTCCACATGAACCAATAGCGTTCACGAAAATCGCTTTTGAGAATGGATTGTATGAATTATCTTGGAAGCCACCGTTCGAAGATCATAACATCAAGAATTATACGATCTTTTGGTGCGACAATGAGCGTGATCGTCCTTATCAATGTACCGTATGTACCAATACTTTCTTTCACATTATTCGAAGAATATTTTTTTCACATAATAAATAAAAATGTATTTTACATAAAAGTTTGGACACGCAACGTTAAAATGATATATTTGCAGGGTTACTTGGACTGGATACATGTTCCTAAAAATACTATGATCTACAACATAACTGTACCGAATCCGTCCAAGGTATATCAATTTGCAATCTCCGTCAATACTGAGAGAGGTAGCAGCGGAATGATATGGTCATCATGCACGGTAATTCATAACAAGGTGCTTGGCAAAATGAAGTCTGTTTGGATTAATCGCATTGGATCGCATTTTATCGAAGTCGGTTGGAAGCTTGATTGCTCGGATCGCATCGGAATAATTGAAGGATTCAATATCTACTACTGTCCCATAGTATCACCAATGAATGTTAACTGTAACGGTCCTATGTTTAATAGTACCATCAAGGCGGATGCACATACGATACATGGTATTGTCGATAATCTGAAGCCTTACACCACGTACATGCTGAGTGTCGCAGTGTTAACGAAGAGCGGTGAGGGTCTGCGTAGTGATCCCCTTTATAATACCACGTTGGAAGCTGCGCCCAGCACACCACCGTTAAATGTTAGAATTACTGACTTGTCTAACACAACGATGTTTGTCGCATGGAAAAAGCCGTCGGCGATGAACGGTGTGCTCAGATATTATCAAGTCTACTACAATGGTCAAGTCATTAAAGTGGATGATAAAGATCACATTAAACTGACGGGTTTGAAGCCGTATACAAGATATTTTATTAGAGTCTCTGCTTGTACCGTCCAGTGCAGTGAAAAGTCATCGATAATAGATGAGTCCACGAAAATCGGCGTGCCTGGTAAAATCAATATTCCTTTAGTACGCTTTGTAAACTCCAGCCAAGTGATCATTCAGTGGGAGCCACCGCAAGAACCAGCCGGTCCATTAGAGCACATGTATTACGAAATAGAATACGGAAATGGCATGATTCAGAATGTCACAAGAACAGGTGAGACTGTCTTTAATGGGAAAATTGAATTCTTTCCTTTAATAAAATTTGAGAGAATTTCTGACAAAATTAGATTAAATATACTATAAAAGAAATATTCTTTTCAAATATAATTCGATTCATTTCTTAGAATTTATTATTCTATTTTTCTATTCTATTCATTTCCATTTAAATGATATAGTGTAAAATAATGATAATTGTACGAAATGAAAAGTGAAAAGAGAAAGAGAGAGGATATAAAAATGAAGATTATAGAAGAAATAATACGAAAGCTTAATTTTAATACTATTTGTTTATATTGCAGAAGTGCAATTGCCCATTCCCGACTGTAAAAATGTCGAGCATCGAGAGCAGAAACACAAATTCCGGGTTAGAGCTGTTAATACCAATCTTAACGGCGATCTTTTGAAAGGATCCTGGTCCGATTTTGGGGAGGGAAATTGTTATAATAATGGTATTTAAACTTACTATTATTATTATTATTATTACAGAAAGCAAACATATTACTAATTTTATTTAAAATAGACACGTTTGCTTTTTTATAAAATTAAGCACATTTGTTATGATTTATATATACATATGACATACATGATATGCTAATATTTGTAAGTATAAATGATGATATTTAAACGTTGAAAACATTTATTGTTGAATTTTTAATATCTTTTTATAATGAGAAAACTGATAATGATGACTACAGTTTTTTTTTAGATATAAATCACATAACCGGTTCATACAACTCACAAGATCAAGCCGGACTCTTTCTTCATCTGTTTTTTATTGTTTCAAAAAACATGTTTCTTATAATCTTCAGTATAGTATTAATTTTTTTCTATTATTATGCGATTTTCTTCACTTTGATTTGACAAATGCAATAGTATCACACATACACGTTTGACACGGATATTATTAAGTAACTCTGATTAGCGAATGTATATTTCTCATGCAATAGGTTTATCGTCCGTCGCACTGGTTGTTATATGGATAGTTGGCGTCGTTAGCTTCGTAGCATGCATTGTGTGCTTCGTGTACATGTTTAAGAGGTAAAGACATTTCTATTTTTCAGTCATTCTCTATGCAAATATGATTTACATAAAACTTTCCATAAGAAAAGAATTTCTATTTAATTACAAATATTCTAGTTGTATTCTTCAAGACGTTTTGTACCATTTTTCTTATAGAATGTGGATAAAATGTCGAGCTATGCGAGATGTGGAAGTCAAATTACCGCCTGGACTTGCTCCACCAGATGCTCCAGATACGGTAAGATATCTCTTACATGTCTTTTTTACAGTTATTTATGAAAGCAAATACGACATAACTATAACAATACAGTACGCTACATAAGCTCTATTTTGTTTGCGCAGCAACCGCTTAAGAAGAGTGAACCACACATACGGCAACCGTCTGCCGATTCGAGCGGTTGTTCGAGCGGTCAAGAGTCCGTTACGTCATCACTTACGGCGGAATCTCAGGTTTGTAGTGATAGTGGCACTGAGGTGGATGCAATGCATACGCCGTCCGATAAACTGAAGAGTCAGCCTGCCCGCGAATTGACACATCTGCGACAAAGAAGTACTACACGTGTACCGGCCTCGTTATTATCAGATGTCACGCCCTGTTGGGAATCATATGTCAAAGTTGGCAATTCCGGTGAGCCGACTTCTGAAGAGACTATATCCTTAGCGCGGTCTACGCCTAATTTAACAGATAATACGATGTCAAAGAGTTATTCGTCATCGCAACACGCCTGGTCTAGCGCAAACTACATTAGCATGCCGTCCTCTTCGGAGATGTTATTGAGCAATCCGAGCCTTATACCACGGAAGAACACCAACAGCGACGATGACGACAGCAGCAAAGACAGTGACGACAATAATGACAGTAATCATGGCAGTGATAACAATGATAGCGGCGATGATAGTGGTGATGCTTTGATATCGATCAAATTTGAAGATGAATTTGAAAAAGAGAAACAGAAGCAAACTATTGACGAACTGGACAAAATGCGGTCGATCATCGAGTTGAACAAGAAGCTTTTGGCATCTCACATTAATCCTGAGAAGACGGCGATAGCGACGCCATATGTTCAAGCAGGACTAATAGACGAAATACCCGAATCGCCTTCTAGTATACCTAAACATATACAAGCCAGGAACAGCAATTTAATGTGTGGCACCTTCAAAGTCAAAGATAATCAGAATTTGTGCAAGAAAGAGTATATGTCATTTCCACCGACCTTCCCTGCCAATACTTGCTTGACTTTAGCGAGTCCAAAATATATCTTTGCATCAATAATTCCTGAGGGAATGATAATTCCTGAGGGGATGCCGGTTATAGAAGCGGATCAAGAATCTTTACAGCAAAAAATATTCCATGATCCGCACAGTTCTACAACGAGCGGAACTTCGTACAATCTTATGACCTCCGCGCACGAAACACAGCCGCAGGAGCAACAAGAGAAAGTGGAGTCACTCACGAACGTAACGGAGGACATCGATGAAGGTAATAACAAAGACAACACTGTGTATCCCACTCCGTCCTGGCCGACGACAGAGGGAAAAGATTTGAACTCTAGTTATATCACTATCGCGAATTTATCACCTCCCTCAGCAGGACCGTCGTATGTGCGACTCGAGAAGATGCCACCGTCACTGCCGCAGGCAGCGACAAGTCAATCGGACGAGCAGTACGCAGAGGTGACGGTTGTGCCAAGTACAGTTCAGTGAGGTGAGGAGAGAGATGCACTATCATCTCGTTTTTCTCCTCTTTTTCGCGATGATGTTCATTGCCACCTTCGTAGACGGACAAAGTAAGTGCTACACTGTAAGATTGTGGTATATACAGCGATGCATGCAAGAAACTGAGATGTACGTTTGAATGTAATTGCGACACTCACGCGAATCGACTGAACTGAGCAGCGATCTTTTACAACTGGGGAAAGGGGGGAATGAAAGTTCGCTTATTAAAATATGAAAAGATTTAAGAAACTTTCCTTATGAAAAGGAATATTTCATACTTGCTTCGAAAATAAGACTGGGTTTGAGCAAAAAGGAAGATCATTGGCTTGAGGAAATAAATCATTGGAAATTCATTTCTTATTAAAAGAGCTCTCCAGTAAGTTCTTACGTTTAAAGATGCTTCCTTAAATGGCTATTACTGAAAAAAAGTTTTATGCGTATAGCATCTGTACAAAAAATAATAGAATATACAGGAAGCGACTCGCAGAGTCTTTAAGGAAATGTCTTAAGACATTTTTTATTCCTCCGCCCAAGTTGATGTCTTCTTATTTGATTATGCTATCTGGCGCGATATGCATATGTATGCGGCACGATACGTTCGAGCGACGAGAATGTCAGATTGACATTCTCGTTCACCAAAGTACCAGTACTGCGTTACTTTTTTTATATTATATGCGTAATTTCGACGCGATT
>NW_017259213.1:6459842-6467485 GCF_001594045.1 Atta colombica | reverse complement strand
ATATATATATATATATAGATATAGATATAGATATATGTATAACGGGCATATATATGTATACATATATATGGCTAGATTGACGGACAGCCTATTGCTGTCGAAAAATAATTAAATTAAGTCCACTTCAGACGATCTATGATACAGAATCAGGCGCAATGAAGAGCATAGGGCTTCTCCCCTCCAAGGAATCCGATACTTTAGGAAATTCGCACTTCCATTTTGCGCGTTTGTTTAACAAATTAATGATGTTTTCGAATGATTTATGATCGTGCGCGATACGTTTTGTTACAATCGTTATAAAGTTCCAAGAAAAGTACGTTATTCTTCCTTCTCTTGCGGAAAAGCAAATATGTATATATATAGCATGAAAGAGTGGTAAATGAAATTTTTGTATAAAGTGATTATTTCTTGGAATTTCCAATGATGTCTCTTAATAGATATAATTCGGTTTAATAACGAAATAATTTAACCAAATTATGACTATTGTGAGTCTAATCGAAATTTTTTTAAATGTAAAATTTAATATATAATTTCATTTTTTTTCTAGAAGATGTAGAGTATAAGTAGAATTTACACAGATAAAATGTTTTAAAATATACTCCTTACACAATTTCCTCTACGCTCCTAGATCTGTCAAAATTAAATGTAGCGTATATTTATAATGTTATATAATGTAATATGAAAATATTGAAGAATTACAATGTACATACTAAGAAAAAGATAAAAAAAACATGAACATGCCTAGATACATTGAAATATATATAAAAAAAAATGATATATGGAACGCGCCAGATTTTTACTCTACATTATAGATCGTCTATAGCTGGTTTTAGTTAGGCATTTTTTCACAGCACAATTTTTCGCTAAATTCTCGTTTAATTGTGAGAAAATTTTTTTTGCCATTTTTACAGGGATAAGCAAACTTTTTTAGAACTACATTTTCTAGATTTCTTTATTAATGACACAGACATATCCTAATTTAATCCTTAGTTAATCGCTTGATTCAGTTGATGTAACATAGACTATGAATTCATATTTTTTTACTATATTACTGAATTAGAAATTAATTAAATTAGAGAGATTTTTAAATGACGCTACTTTGGTATAACACCAAGTAATAGAAAAGAAAAAAAAAGAGAAAAAAAAATCATAAACGTACAATTTTTTTAATTCATGCAGCACACGATTAATTAAGGATTAATGTCGTCTCAGAACAATTCTCGCGCTTATTGCGTTTATATCGTGTAGAAAGCAAGTGCATACAGATATTCTTCCGAACGATTCTCTCGACGATTTTATCAACGAAAATTCCGCGAAAACGCAATCGCAAACATTTCTATTCATCTATGCGCGAAGATTGCTCAAAGAGAGATGAAAGTGACGTACTTGCTGCATACAGTTAAAGACAACGAGAAGATGCAAGTGTATATTTTCTATTTTTCTAATTGTATTGTGAATCCATCGAAACTTCTTTTTAGCTGCACTTGCGTATTTGCGAAAGTTGAACCGTGCAATGCAATTTGTTATTCGTTCACGTAGTTCATTCGATACTTCATTATCGCACATATCGATCGTGAATAAAATTGTAATAAGGTAACGGGTTCTTTTATAACAGCATTACAGTACAATATACAATAATTGCATACGAGGACAAAGTCAGGGATAATAAAGTAAGATGAGATAAAAAAAACATATGGTGAGCGAACCATGAGTGTTTTTCTCACCAAGCAGCTGGCGAGAAAAAAAAACAATTCTGAAGTCTCGAACTAGGATGGAAAATTAACTGTGTCATTAACGTATCATGAGGCCTGTTAATATCGTTATGTAAGATAGTCAACGTTGTATTTCATATCTTCGGTTTTAAAACAAATAATCAGAGAAAAGGGGCTTTTTTTCGCACTTCTTCACATTTTCCAATGATGAAATCTTGCTCGACTACGAGAAATCCGTGTAGAGGTGCCCATGCGTCACAATTATCCTGGATCATGCGCTTTAATTACGTGTAGGTCAGAAGACAATTAAAGTACCTCGCGTAGTATAGAGTTAATTGTGAGTAATGCGCAAGTGACAATTGGCCTCGCAGAGCACTCTCACGCTATCACAGCAGCAAGAATATATGTATGCATAATATGCACGTACTTTAAACTAGTCAGATATACCGCCTTCTTCCTACAGGTCTTTCTTTTATACTTTATCGTAATGTTCATCGGATATAAGATTATTGTACAAAGTTTAATAAGTAAAAGAGAACTAACGTATTGGTAAATCGTTAGTATTTTTTCTTATATGAATCTTGTACTATTTAAAAAAAAACGATTGACCTTTCAATAGGTAGATAGGATTTTTTTTTTATTCGAACTTTTTATGATAACGTTTTATTAATATCTTCATTGGATGCAAAATGGTTGTTACAAAAAATGCAACTTGAAAAAAAAGAGCTTTATTGAAGAATCGATGGCCTATTGATGATACAAAGTATGATTGCGAAGGATTAATTGTGTTGTTTCGAATTACAAATTTTAATAAGAGATAAAAATTTAAATGCAACTATAGGTTTAATTAAGAGCTAAATAATTCAATTATCACTGAAGTTACATCAGTAAGGTAGCTGTTTAAGAAAAATTGTAATATTTCGAATTGTAATACAAAAAGAAAGGCCTGAATCTTTATAGAACGCGGTTATTTTGCAAGTTCAAATAATTTCAAGCGAGGAAAAGGAAAATCTATTGTTATTACGACTGTAAGATATAAGAAAAAAGGAAAATGATTTTGTTTGTACTTGCGAAATGATACTTACCGGCTTGCGCGATTGGATATTCGCGAAGCTCTCAGATTGAAAACGAGCTTATGTACCTACTCGTACGTTTATTGTTGTTATAATACATAACGATGTAATTTTATCAGATATTAAAGAAGTGCTACTTAGTCTATAATTAAGTCTGTGTAAACTTAAGGATTATGTTATACACGTAGATCTGTTTGTTTTAGCTGCACTTATAGTTTTCGCGTCCGAAATGAAATAGTTATAAATATATTTATACATACAATCATATATTTAAATTTTCCAAAAGATGTCTCCTATAGAAAAGCTGCAGAATTTATTTAAAAAAAAAAAGAAAAAATTTGATACTGTTTGCTTTTTCATAGAGTATCTTTTTGGATCATTTCAAGATCAATTTAATATCTGTAAATAAAAATTATGAGATTGATTTAATCTTTTTAAGTAAAAATTTATATATTTTTTTATTGATGGAGATGCTATATTTTAAATCAACAATTTTGATTCGAGATACTTTCGGATTTGATAAATATTTTAAAGGATATTTGTGAAAAATTATTATAAATCCTTCAGACGTTGATTAAAGCAATCACTCTTGGAATTTTTTAGAATCAATATATGAACGTAATGCGCGCACTACGTGTATATATTATGTGTGTATATATATATATATATATATATATATATGTGTGTGTGTGTGTGTATATATATGTTTTATGAAATTGAAAACTGATGAAAAATATAATCAATACTACATATAAGATTAGCTAACGCTTAGAAATTTCTAAAAAATGTTCTATTGGCGATATTTGAGAATTCTAAGTGTCATATAAGAGATTAATTGAAGAAATTTTATACATTTATTCTACAGTATACATATACATAGAGATAGAAGGGGTTTAGAATTGTTACGAATATTCTGATGAATCACAAGGTATCTCTGTGTCACCTCGATGTATCTCTGCGATATGCACGCACACGCATACGTACAGAAAAGCAGAAGGAATTTAGAATCATTAAAAATAACGAATTATAAGATCCTAATTCATGTCTATAATACACACTAGAGATTCTATAACAAAATCTGGCTGAGAAATTTTTTCAAAATAAAAGCGAAAAAAGGTATTAACATACCATTTTTTTTTTTTATACCTAATATCTCATTCTAACTCAACTGAACAGATCAATCAGAAGTTTCTCGTAACTCATCCAGTGACCAGATTCTGTTAATAGGATTTCTACTAGCGTTTCGAGAGCAGTGGGTTTGAATCAACTTAGGTCGATTAATTCGAAAGTAATCTCGTTCAATCAGAAATCAAAATAGAGCATGTGATGTCATTAATCTGACCTAGATTGAATCATTTCGAATTCACTGCATTAAAAAATTTTATGATACGCATCACACATAGAATCGTTGACTTCGTTGATTATAGAACGCTAAGAGTGAATGACTTTTATCATCAATTTTAATTTAAGGATTTACAATGATCCTTTGTGAACATCTAAATTTCAATCAAAATTGTTGGGTTTAATGTGAAGGATCTGACTCGGTTAAAAAATATGCAGGTTTTGATTTAGAAAGATTAAACTGTCCTAAAAATAATTTTCAAAAACTCATTCTATTAAGAATCCAATAATCATATAAATAAATTTTTTCTTAAAAACTTTTTAAATTTAAAATAAATTTAAAATAAATAAAATTTCAGCTGGCTTTGTTTGGTCAATTATTAAATTTCATTACATAAACTAAGAATCATATATGTATACCTATACGATTTAAATTTAGTACATGGTTTATTGCATATTATCGTCAGTTTGAAAGTAGCTAAATTATATTGATTTTGAATGAAGTGAAAAAGAAAGACAAGCAAATTAAAAAGTAAAAAAACATAAAGCAGTAGCAAAATAAAAAGTGCAATTAAAACGAGTTGATCTAATTTTATACTTGAAATCCATATGACTTATGCTACGCGAAATATATACATGTCATATGTGTATGATACATTATGTATCCTAAAACACGTAAATAATTCGCGTACTTTAGTAGTATATCGAATATGGTTTAAAATCGTCAAATAAGGGAATGCCTAAGATTTTTAACGAAATGACAGTACATTTTATACAATAATATCAAGGAAATGCCTGCGAATACATACATGTCGATTAAATCTTGCTCACGTCGAGGTATAATGAAGTATTTTGACAAAAAGCTTTGTACATTAGTTTAACAGCGCATTACCTATCTACTTTGTTAGGTTTTACATATCTATCATTGTACATAAACGCATATAAATGTATACACAAATACGTATAAATATATAAATAGATATATATACACTTATATACATATACATCTATTATTATCTATTTTTGTTACGTGTTTATAAATGAGGAGAACGTATTCTGTTCGTGGAATACCAAATGTAACATATAGAACGAGATTTTAGCGAATGGATAGTGGATTAAGCATCGCATAAAGATTACCGTCGGTTTTACGTATAATTTAGAACATTTATTGATTTGTGTCAAATAACGTTAAACTTTGCTAATAAGTTGACAAAATCGAGATCATATATATGAGTTATGTTTAAGTTTTTTTGTTTTTTTTTTTATGTAATCAAATGATTGTATAATTTAGTTGAACAGTGCATAGTTCTTAAGATGCTTAACATTTACTATTTCATCGGGTAACGAAGAAAAAAAGAGGAGAAGGGAAAGCTATATAGATTAAGATAATTAGTTTGTACAACGAACATGACAAAATTATATGACAAAATTGTTATAACGAGCTTGTGTTCGTTGAGGCAGTAAATGTTGACCGTTTTGCTTTTCTCTTCTTTTTTTTTAAATTTCAATGATCCACGAATTTATTCTTGTTCATAAAAATCGGAATGAATGGTGATGAAGTTTTACGCTTGTAACGAGGTGACTTGTAGTGCAATGACTTAATGAAATTTAATTAATTTGTGTATATATATTACAGGATTCGTGATTTTTTTACATATACTACATTTCTGCCTATGTACACGTCACACACCATCAATTACAAAACACAGGAGTTACTACTTACAACGACGTGATATATATACACGATTTTTTAACGGATTTCTCTCTATCTTTAGTATTCTGTTTAGTGTGACATGGTTTGTTGTCGAATTAGTTTATCGAATCGTTGGTGTAATTTGCCAGCATCATTGTTAAATGTTATTTCACATGTATTATTGCAAGTGCAATCCGTTGTACCATTATAAAAACACGTATGCATACACAATTGATACACTATTTCACTTAATAGCACTGTTGATTATGTACGTCGATTGAATTTTTATTGTCCTAAAGGAAGATTTTGTACAGAACATTGTAAAATATATTTTAACGCTTTTCTTCTCTCTCTCTCTCTCTCTCTCTCTCTCTCTTTCTCCTTTCTCTTTTTTCTTTCTTTCTCTCCTGGTTTTATTTATGTGCGCGCGCAAATTTCTCGCTTCTGCCGTATTTTGTATAAATACCGCCGTACTATTGTTACTATTATAATGCCATTGCGTAAATGCCATGCCGTCGAGCCTTGCCATTCGTCATCCGGAGAGAGGAGAGAACCCCCAAAGCTGATTTATCTTTTACTTTTCTCAATACTCACACGTGGATCACGCCGTGGACACGAGAAGAAAAATCTTTTCTGTAACTAACAACGACGTTGTCGATATACGCCGGAGAGAAAAGCCATTAGTTTGTAATCATTAAGCTAAAATATATATAACATTTATATCGAATTGTGTAATATGTGCATCCCCTCCCGAATTTTGTATTTTATGCAAAAAGACGTCGCCAAATTGTGATATTTTTATACGAATTAACACAGAAATAGTTATTCCTAATTATTTTGCATAAACTATTATCTGATGTAATTTTACATCCCAATTAAGAATCACTATTAACATATTATACATTATTAATTATGTCACAATTCATATACATATCTATATATATCGAGTGAAAAATAATATGTATATATTGCTATTTATATATAGCTTTAGTTAACATTTTCTAATAAAAACAGAGAACAAAAATGAAAAAAAGATAGGCATGAATTCTCGGTTAATAAAAAAAATATTGCGACTAAGCTTCATTTTTTCGCTGTTGAGACATAAAAATCAGGTAACTATTCCTGGGTTAAGAGTAACGATGAGTACCTTTTTGAAGTGGAAAGAATTCGAAGAAGTCTCAGTTGACACGACGCATTCTTTATTTATGATTCTCACAAGGTGCTAAGAGTCTCTATACAAAACTCACTGAGATCCGACATTGCGGTGTATTTTACTTTTTTATTCGCGTCATATCGACATCCGATCTCAATATCTGCTTGATCTCAATATCTCCTCTTGCAAGAGGAGCATCGTTACGTGTTCTCCACATATACAACCGTGCAAAGCACGTTGCATTGACATTTAATTCCATTTACCGTTCGTTTACGGATATGCTAAGATTGGCTCATGTTTGCATATTCGATTATATTATGTTGATCCTCGATCATACTTGCAAATTCATTTCATCCACTTATTGATCTAATAATAGACTGCTTTACAGGATGTATCAATCACTCTGATCTAATTAATTTAATGACCGATATTTTATCGTCATGAGTCGAGCGTGATCAGTTTCTTGGAATATCAGAATGGCTGACATTGCTCTCCTTGACTTAAGAAGATGAGTTATAACGCGAAACTGTTAAGTATTGTCTCCGTTTGTTTACTCAGGACGCGTCTCATCTAAGTATATTCTTCCAAGTTCGATTTTTATATCGAAAGACTACTCCGTCTCTCTTTGCTTGCTTAAACTTTTACTTAATTGTCTTGAAAAGAAAGATAAA
>NW_017259213.1:6451202-6459742 GCF_001594045.1 Atta colombica | reverse complement strand
AACATTTTAAGCTAGAAAAAATAATTACTTATTCCATGTTATATTGAGCATTATATATTATCATTTTTTAACTGTAAAATATTTCTTATATTAATTTAATATGTTTACTAAGATGCACCTTTTTAAAAATTCTTATGAGAATAAGTATAGAAAATTATGAATGTGAGCAATGTTTGGTGAGTATTTGTAACTAACAATAAGAATAAGTTTATATCTGATACATCATTATTAGATATTTACATCATTATTGCACAAATGTTACTCTTCCATTTCTAGGAGCAATTTTATTTTCCAACGGATCGTCATATTCTTGCGCCAATTTATTTTTAATATTCTCCTTAGGAGCGACTTTATTTTCAATTTTAATAGAAATATTAGAAGGTCGGATTCCAGTGAAAGTGCTAAATCCTGCTGTCAAACCGTGCCAAGAGAAAGATGTATCTTCATTAACATTCTCATGCACTTCGTAGGTATGCTGCGGATGATTTCCCAGATATCCACCTTTGACAAACAATATGTAAATAATATATATATATTTATATATAATTAACACATTGATTGCAATATCATTTATAATCAGCGTTTTCGAAATTTTTTTAAATGCTTACAGAAAATAAGTATCATTTAATGTAAAATTTTGAATAACATAATTAAATGACTACGTAAAAATGAATAATATCAGAGATATAAAATTTTATTTAATTATATTACACAATCATATATATTATTTTATCATTATATTTACGAAAATGAAAATTCGATCATAATATATAACGGTAATAAAAATTACTGTAACGTGTTAATATATTTGTAATTATATAACATATTACATAATTAATATATATTTTAATTCTGACCGATATATATATATATATATATATGTGGTGTGTGTGTGTGTGTGTGTGTGTGTGTGTGTGTGTGTGTGTGTGTATACATATAATGCAACATATTCCTTTCTTGCTGGAATGAATGGCAGCGGTTTTCACGAGTCATCGATATAAGCTGTACAGGTTGTACGCTAATAAGAATCTCCGAAGCAATGCAGATAAAATAATGCTTCGCATTTCGTATAGGTTTCCCATCATGTCCAAAACGGAGAACATCAGAGGACGCATCATTGAATTATCGCTCAAATAGTCCACAAATTCTAGCTATGTATAATGCTACATATTTATTTAATAAAAAACTTTGGTCTCAACTAGGAACATTGTCGTTATTGATTTTCTCCTAAACTTATTCTCGCCTACGCTTGTTTGTGTTTTGCCATGCGACTTTGTTTCTCAATTTATTCCTCGCTTCATAACGAAGACCTGAAATGCACTTATTCATTTACAGATCATATATCATCTCTAAATTAAACATCAGTTCAAATATTTTCGTAACAAGCCTATTTTAATTGCTTTTCTGATGATGTTGATCCATCCTGATGCGAGATCGAGTCATGCCCTAATTCATTCCGAGAATTTTTATTGGATTGCACTGAATCGAAACACATTCTTACGCAATATGAAACTCAATGTGCGTCTTGTGCTTTTGGCTAATACGGACTGTCGATAATACGGACTGACGCGAAGCGGTTTTAACTCGTAATGCGGACCGACGCGAAGCGGTTTTAGCTCGTAATCGTTATTAAGAGGATGAGGGTGGTTCCAAGAAAGAACAATCTGAAAGATCAATTCTCTAAATGATAGGCGTTTATTTTGTTCCTAAACGTATGGATACGCAAATCATTCCTCGTGCCGTGCACGGGGGAGTAACAATGATAACCACAGATTAACAGACTGTAATCCACGATAGAGCTTATCATCTTAATTCGTGTGTCGGTCCTCCCTCCTTAAATAATTATGTACACGAGTTTTGCATTAGTCGCCTGCGAAACGCGGCTGATTTCCGCAACTTGCAGAAAACGGCTGATGTATAAATAGTCGCGGATGATGCATCGTTCATGGTGGGCAACGCGTCGCGCATACAATTTTCGTTACTATAAGGACATAACAATATCATTGACTAACATGCATCATCTGCACGCACTAAGAAAAACTCAAACTTGTATACGTATGTGAACTTGTGTGTAACGTTCGCGCGGGATGTTAAAAGAAAAATTGAAAGGTGTAATGTTATAACTGTGGAAAAATTTTCGACCGAAAGGAAGCATTGAACTGGCCAAACAATATATTCTTGTTTAATCCTCTCGGTCTTTCTTTTAAACCCTATGCAAATCCATTATCAGATATCATACGTATACAAGTCTCACATTACTATATTAAAATGTTTGCATCATTTACAAACTATAATGCTATAACTTACTGCAGGTAGTAACTAATGGACAGATACAATTTCAATTACCTCTTCGGTTTGCAAACTATACATGACTCGCATTTATATCTACAACAGTATTCAACCAACGATTTTTTATGTGTGGGTTTATTGGCGTGTACAATCTGGCAACTTTTTAGAGAAAGCTTCTCTTTTTCCTCTTTCTCTCTTTGTTTAACTTGACAAATGCAGGTTCTACACTCGCGCATTTTTAAGAAGAAAACTGTTACAAGAGTTAGTTGGATATAAATTCAGTTATGTAAATTCCAGGACTAGACAGAGATACATGTGTTAGAGAAGGAAAAACGTCTTTGATATGTTGTTCAAAAAACAATGAACTTTTGTTTTCTCAAATGCATTTTGTCCAGCCCTGGTAATGGTTTCTAATATCGATTATTGGGTAACTTATTGGATCAGTGTGTTCAGTATAACATTATTAACGCATTCCTTGCGGATGATTAGCGATAACATAGCGGAATCACGTCGCGCGGATCTCTCTACGAAGGTTGAACCATAAATAAAAGTCTCTTATTGATTTTACGAAAGAGATATCAGTGGAAAAAAGAAAGCCAGCTTCGGCACAAAGTCAAGGAAGGATGGCTCGTTTTTTCTATTTCTTTTTTTTAATACTGTAAAAGTGTGTAATGCTGAGTGAGTGTCGCACGTGCTAGTCAATGCCACATTACTCGTCCAATGGTTTTTTAGTAGCTGAAACAAATCCACAGTAGGTGGGTAACACAGGTAGACAAACACACACGATTACTCAATCACACTCGTGCCAGAATCCGAAACTTGATACTAACCGATAATAATTAGGCTTGAACGGACCCGCTTTATTAAGACCCATATACTTTGCTTGTTCATCTGTCAATTCCGTCAGATGTGCGTCGAAAGTGGGTAAATGTAATGACGCTACGTATTCATCTACAAATCAACATTACGATGTCATACTTTTATCGTCTTACGATATACTTGACAAAAAAATTAAGTAAAAAATTAAGTATCTTAAAAAATTGTTCTAAATAAGGAAAAGAATAATATAAAATCAAGTCATAATTATTTTAATTATTTCAAATTAATTAATTACTTTAATAAATAAAAATTGCTTTGAGACAATAAATCTTCTTTTCGCTTAACATATATGACGTAAAGAAACTGCATTTTAACATCTATAGATGTGCTTACCCATTTTTTTCGGCAGCAAATAAACGTCGCTCTTGTATCGTCCTGGTGGCGCGTTAAATAGTTCGATGAGGGCTAACGCTTGTGTAGCGGCAGTAATCGACACCACAAAGGATGGAATACTTGAGCATGACAGATTCACTAAACGACCTTCTGCTAGCAAAACGATGCGCTTACCGTCCGGCCAAATAACATGGTCCACTTGCGATCTGACTTTCTCCCAAGTCAAATCGGGCGTGCGTAAACTGTTCTATTAAAAATAATATTTAAGGAGATTTAATCCTCAGTCTTCCTTCGCGCAAATCATATCAAATCAATCGCTCGCGAATCGGATTGCTATAATTGTCCATCGCGTAATCGCACGCTACGCGGGTAAAGAAGATAAATTGGGACATACGACGTCTATCTCCGTGTTGCTATGGCCCATGTTGCACACGACGCATCCGTTCTTCATTTTGTCCATGTGCTCGCGCGTGACCACATTTTTATTGCCCGTCGCTGTAATAACAATGTCTACATTTCGAATGACTTCATTGAGCTTCATCACTCTGAAGCCGTCCATGCTGTAATGCGACAACACATATGTATAGAATTTCTATCCGACTCAGCGAACGATCTGGTTGTGGAAATTAATCGCTCGGCAAGCGCGCCTTACCTGGCCTGCAAGGCGCATATGGGATCGATTTCGGTAATATACACGATACAGCCTAAGCCTTTGAGAGCTTGACAACACCCCTTCCCGACTTCTCCATAACCGCATATAACAACTTGCTTCCCTCCAAACATGATGTCAGTCGATCTTTTCAAACTATAAGCAATAAATTCGATAAGTGCTGAAAACTAACAAGCATCACATTCAGATTAAACCTATTCGAGATCTCCTTAGTAAGGCGATATACGTAAACTCACCTATCAATGATGCTCTCGCGGCAACTATAGAGATTATCGAATTTCGTTTTAGTTACACTATCATTCACATTCATCGCGGGAACAGATAATTTTCCTGCTTTTGACAATTGATATAATCTATGTACACCTGTGACACTCTCCTCGACAATTCCTAAAAGAACATATTTCTAATATTTTACTCATCCATAAATCAGACATCAAGAGAATTGTTTATGGTCGAGAAAATATTAATTTTTGTTAATTTTTGTTCATTACTGCTATTAAATTATGACTTTCTGGTGTCAAGAATCTTCTCTAACGTATACAAGCTACAATAAATTGTAATGTTAACACTATGGAATAAGATAAAACCTTGGATCATTTTGAACATGGCGTTATATTTCTTGAGCATCAAGTGAGTAGCATCACCGCCGTCGTCCAGTATCATATTAGGCTGCCAATTTTCAGCCGCCACGCATTTATCGATGCACCACCAGAAATCTTCCTCAGTTTCACCACGCCACGCAAAAACCGGATATCCGGCGTACGCCAACGCCGCGGCTACCTCGTTCTGTGTGGAATAAATGTTGCACGCCGCCCATCGCACTTGCGCGCCGAGTTCCACCAGTGTTTCAATCAGAACGGCAGTCTGCGCGTTGATATGAGTGCATCCCACAATCTTGGCGTTTTTCAACGGCTATGTAAAGATATTAGTCAGATTTTTTTTCTCTTTCTCTCGCAATCGAACGAGAATTTATCTAAAAACTGAATTTTTATTCTCCTTAAAAAGTATCCGAGCGTTGACGATCTTTATTGTTATCAAAGAGAAAGTGATGCTTTGAGAGGTATACCTTGTCGTCCCCCGCGCGTTTCCGCAATGCCATGATTCCCGGCATCTCCTGTTCGGCGATCTCGATCTCTCTGCGGCCGAAAGCTTGTTGATTGATGTTACGCACGCAGAAATCCGTGAAGCCCTTCTCTGTCTTCTGGATCTTCTCGCGCGGTGAAACGTCATCCTCGTCGGACGAGCTTCCTGTATAAGAGGCTAAGATAGCGCCAGGTGCCGAAAAACGTCGATTATTAGTACCACATTGAGGTGCAGATGCAGATTATCCTAACGGAGTGACTAATGCAATTGCTAATTCCGTGTTAGAACGATTACTAATTCTAAACAATTATGATGATAAAACCCATGAGCGATACATATGTAACGCTTTAAACGTTGATGCTTGCGATTAAAGTACAAACTGATGTTAGAAGAGGATAATATGATTATTATACAGAAGTATACAGAAGTAAGCTACAAAATGTTTCTTCCTTCAACAAGCAAAACACAGAGTTCTACAATTATAATATTTTGCTACGTGTCTAAATCATTTGTACCAGAACTGTAACTGTCAGTGCTGCTAGCTGACAAAGAGCGGCTCCGGTAGCGACTGGACTTCTTCAATGCTCCAGACTTGGAGTCCTAAAATTTGAAAAGTACAGTCAGGTTCAATGGGTCATGAAAAAGACTCTCTTTTCTAAGGGGCTGCGAAATGCATTGAGAGAAATTACAAACTGAAAGAGTGCGCATGAAGCTAGTTTGTTGTGCTGAATGTACACAGATCAATAAAGACAATTAATCTGTTAAAAAAATATTACTTTATCTCTTCACGTCATTATGCATGATGAAATTTCAACAATGTCTCAAGTAGGATTATTTGCTCTTTTGGAGCGAAAAATAACGGTAAAACAAGATGCGAGAAACTCTAATTACATTTGCTAATCGTCCCATTAGTCTGTGTTATCTAATCGATAAGCGAGAACGGCAAATCTGATCAGCACACACATTTATATGGCGGAAAAGTTAAGGCAGCCCTGCAAGGAAATAGCAAGGATCATTCTATGGCATTGGGAGTACAGATTTACTGTGTGTTTTTTATACACATATATATTCTTACTTACTAATTTTGTTCTCGCGCCGTGAAAGGCATTATTTGATGCCTCTAGGCTCTGAAATCACAACAACCACCATTTCATCATTCAAATGCATCAAAGTGTCCGCAATACAGTCCGTAGTTTGGTACAAAGCTCCCAAAGGTTTTTCATACTTGTGCGTAATAGATATTTTTACGACAGCACTCAATTCTTCGCATTTTATTTCCGTATCTTGCACAATTCTTTTATATCGAGTAAAATGATTCAAATCACAAATCATGATTGATTATTATGAGATGAAAATTATAAAGTATTCTACAAGGTACAAGGTGATTTAAAAGATTACTATCAAAGTTAAGGAACATATAGAAGAGTTGAAATAAAACAACTTTCACACAAACCCATGTTATCCAAAATAATCTTGAGTCTATAAATCTGTTCTTTTAAACTGAACTTCTTGAACTTCACAGTTGATATTTCTTTCTTTTTTTTCTATAAGAAAAAATAGGAAAGATGAACCGAGCAAGAAGTTCAACTTATCTCATATCTAATATAATCTTTGAATGTAGGAGACTCAGACAACATATCAATGAAATAATCGTTAGAAAATTATTCTATTTCGATTTCTCTGTGTGCTTCTTAACTTTGACAATAAACTTTTGAATCATTCTTATAGAGAATTAGGTAAAATTTGTTTCTAAATTTTTTTCTATTTACAATTTTGTACATCGGATCAGCTGGAACATACTCAGACAATTTGAACAATTAGAAGCCGTTTGAATTATGCTATCTCCATTAATTATTCGTCGATCATTTTGTTTGCACTCGATACAATTCACGTGGTGCTAATTGTGCCACGCCTAAATGGTGTATCTAGGCTTACGAGCGATGCATGAGTGATTGGTACCGAACCTACGGACTACTGTGTGAATAATGCTCTATATGTGTAAAAATAATATAAGCACAGTAAATGCCAAGTCATGGGCACTATCCATAACCGCATGCATTCACTTCTCAAAAGTTGCTCTTTCTCTCTATATTTCTTCAATTAGTGGAAAAGGTAATAACGATTTGTTACATGTGCCTGGAACAATTGTTAAAAATATTTTGCTTAGAGAAAAAGAACATAGAGTGTTATTCTGGTGCATTAAGATCGAGTAACGCTGAACCGGTTCGATCATGTTCTTGCAGATTAAGCAAGCTTCTATTAAATCATTGTTTACTTTTGTCCTAGATAAAATAAATTAAGCGCCCTTAAGTCACTCAACTCAATAATTTACTAAATAAATAAAAATAAAAAAAATGAAAAAGAGCAAGAGGAAACTTCTTTCAATCACAGCTGCCAAGTATCCCGGATAGGCAAATATAGACAGCTCTTAACCAACGCCCATTCATCAATGAATGAGATGACAATTAATGCCATGTGTCCAATTACGTAAGAGCCACATGTGATCACAAGACTTCAAAGGGCGAGACGGAAGAAATACAGGTGAGGAGCTGTAATAAGAATGACAGAGATGGACGAGGCTAGAAGAAAAAGGGGAGATACATAAGGAGAGAGAGAGAGAGAGAGAGAGAGAGAGAATGAAAGAAAAATACGAAGAAACCAGTGTAAATAAGAGGGAAAAATAGAGATGAATATCGAAATTTTTCATTTCTGCAGAGCGAGCGATATTCGATGCAGAAATTAATTATCGATGACGATGTTAAACGCGCGTTCTGGCCTCATTCACCGATCGACTCTGTCGTGAGAACGGCGGCAAATACGACAGTTGTGGCATACAGCTGTCAAATTGACATGAACGTCGCTCGGAGCGTGCGGGACAGCACAAAATTTTAAGTTAGGTTGAAGACCGGCTCGATTTACCTTCATACTGGATGCTGGATCGGTAACCGGACCATCGGAAAGCGTGCCTCTCACTTCTTTCCCGGACGACGTGCTGTTCACACCATCCACGCTGTCGGCCATTTTTCGAATGCACGGCACGCGCGACATCACCTGAATCGGCCGCCAGACGGCACTCCGTGCGGTTGCGCGCGATTCAGGCTCGTAACTACGTTCACAGTGCCCCCGCGTCTCATCTTGTGCATCACTGCGGTCAATATTTTAAGCTATTTCGACTAAATTCAGTTTTACAATTAAGAACATATAACATTAATTTTTTTAACGAAAGAATTATGTAAAGACCATAGATTTTTTCTACATTGCATATGAAAAATAATTAGAATAAATG
>NW_017259213.1:6444779-6451125 GCF_001594045.1 Atta colombica | reverse complement strand
ATATATAATTTCTAATGATAGTAAATTATTTTGGAAATTTAATTTTATTAATGAATAAAATATTCAAACCAACGTATTTTTCATTTTACACTCCGAATTATTTGAGATTTATATTTTGGATTAGATAAATAAATACTATAAACAAAATGTAATAATGTATATTTCAATAATTAAAATATAGATGATGGTAATACAAAATTATTATTATTATAATTTAAAGAAAATACAAAATTATTATTAATTATATTATAAATTATAAATTATTTGTTCACAACTAAGTAATAATATTTTTATCCTCCTCTTTTCTATTTCACGGGAGAGGTGGGGGGGGGGAATGCCCCCTAAAATGTGTCCGGGCTTGACCACTGGTGACCGTACTGCCCAGGCGGAAAACATCGGCGGCCGCCGATGCGTGCCCACCCAGCAAGATGGCTCCTCTACGGGGCGACACTCGGTGTTTGACGTGAAGTTATTTACACACCTGGGATCTCGCGCCGCTTTCGGGAGTCTCGGCGAGACGTGCACAACCGTGTCGCTGCGTCGATGCGTCGCGGTGCCGCGCGTGCCTAGTGGTAGCGACGTTTCGTGGTCGCGTCAACGGTGGAAGTAACGTCACGTCGCAACGTCAAACTCCGTGTCGTGCCGCGCTGCGCCGAGTCGTGCTGAGCCGGACGATATACAGTCGCCAAGGAGTGAGATCGTCCTCAGGATCCCGGCGACGACGATAACTACAACGACGACGAGTGCGACCACGCGCCTATACGGCCGGGTTCCGTTGACGGTGGATCGAGTAGCGCTCCCCCCCCCCCCTCCGCTCTCCGAGGAGACAGCCCTTGTGCGCTTCTCCCTTATTACTCAGGTAGCCCTCATCGTGTCCTCACTTCGTCATGTTTTGCATCCTGTGAAACGCATCGATGACGACGACGACGACGACGGAGACGGCGAGTGTCTCCTTACATTTTCTACCTTGTCGCTTCCCTTCCCCTTTCCGAATGATGTCCTCGGGGGAGAGACGGTAACTTCGTCATCGTCGTCGTCAGTTGTATATCGATCTGAAACTTGTCATTGAGACGCGGTAGGCGAGAATCGTCGGTTGGAACTGCGAGATCTCGCGGATAGAGGGTTTGTTCGTTTCCATTCGCACCCTCCTACACACTCGGAGTCTCCCAGTCTCCCTTGCTACCCCGAAGTCGGATTACTGGTATCCGTGGAGATGCGCAACCGACGTCCTCTTGTCTTTCATCTCCTCCCCCTCCCCCTCCTTTTCCTTCTGACGCTGGGATCGCGCGCTTCTCTTCACGTGGGACGCAAAAAAAGCGGTTTTTCTAATGCAGTTTAATTTAATCTTGGTCCAATTAATTTTTCATCTTTTTCTAATTCTAAGAATTAGGGGTTAAGTTGGACTGATGAAAGAGGTGAGATTAAAGTTAATCTACATTGACAGAAACGGACACAACGCGATTTAAAGAGAAAGAACCTGCCAGATCACGCACGGAACTTTCGCACGCTTTCATCAGAGATGTCTTTCTTTAGTTGCACTTTCCATCTCAGTTTTTGCTCTCTCCCTCTCTTCCTCTTTTCCGAGTGCCGAGAGAGAGAGTCTACTTGTCCCATTTCAAAATGCGTGTAACGTGATACATTGATGTCCATTTCTACCAACAATAGATTGACTTTTAATTTCAGTTTGATTTATCCTTTTTCTAATTTTTTTAAAGTCTAATTTAGTTAAAGAAAGAGGTGAAAAAAGTGAGTTAAACCGAGATTAAAAGGTTTGATAAAACATGGGACGAGGAAATCTATTAGATTTGTTCCTAATTGCACTCTCTGCACCCTGCTCGTTTTCTCTCTCGCTTCCACTAGACATCGAATGTACGTCAACTTCATACTCCAAATCTGCGAAGAGTGTGAGAAAAAGTACAGGTAGAACGAGAGCCGGCTAACGCACGCGGACGTATTCCGCAATTACGGAAAAACGAAGTTCGTACTTCGACGTGACGAGTAAAGAACGGAACGTGGTAATCCGCTGTAATCCAGAAGGGAACAGAACATCGAAAATATTTCGCGTGCTGTGTTTGATTCCTCGAAAGTGAAAATCGTAAAGAGTTTCGTCGATTGCGGTTTACTTGTTGCTATTGATTGAAAAAGATTTGATTTATTCTTATATTATAGATGACATCCGGTTTTCTTACAATTGTATTGTCGATGCTTATTGATGTAATTAGCATGAAACTGAGCTATTGTGAATAGCTCTTTCAGCGTAATGTATGATTCATAGATGTATTTTAAGAGGTACATTACGGCGGAGACGGTATACTAAAGTAGTTGTTACAGATTATGAAAGATAATTGATAAGAAAACTTTCTAAACTGTGCACAAATCTGAGACAGTGTGCTAAAATAATTGTTTTAAATTAGAAAAGGGTATTTAATAAGTGAACTCTTTAAATTTGTGTACGTAAAACTTAAGATTTTATACTAAAGTAGTTATTACAGATTATGAAAGATAATTGATAAAACAATTCTAAATTTAAACATAAATTTGAGATGATGTACTAAATTAATTGCTACAGATTAGGGAATTGATAAGTGAACTCTTTAAATTTGTACATAAAACTTAAGATTTAATACTAAAATAATTAGTAATTACTAGATTATATGAGGACTATTGAGACTGCAAAGCTCGTTTCATTAGTGTGAATTAGAAAAAGATGAAGAATTATTTGGATCGAGATTAAAATTAAACTGCATTGGTAAAAATGACCATAAAAGAGCTTTCTAAATTCATAAATTTTAGACAAAGTATTAAAGTAAATTGCTGAAAATTATTATGAGAATCATAGAAATGATTGACAAGAGAACTTTCTAAATTTATGCATACATCTAAAAAATGTACGAAAGTTGTTACAGATTATAAAAGCTAATTCGTAAAGTACTTTCTAGATGTGTATATAAATATGATGTATTAAAATAATTGCTACGTATTATGAAAGACGATTGACAAGAGAATCTCTCTAAATTTATGTAACCTGGGATTTTACACTAAAGTAATTGCAAATTAAATAAAACTGTTTATAAGAGAGCTCTCTAAATTTGTAATAAGAAAATTTTCTAAAGTTATGACTCTAAATTGTAAATGTCAAACGATGTATGAGTAATTAATGCGAATTTGGAAAGATTTACAAGAGAACTCTTTAAATGTATGCGTGAGTAAACGATGTATTAAAGTAGTTGTTGGAGATTATGAAGGATAATTGATAAAGAAACTTTCTAAATTTGTACGTAATCTGAGACTGTACTAAAATAGCTGCTAGAGATTATGAAAGATGATTGATAAAGAAACTCTCTAAATGTATGCATAGGTCTGAAACTATGTATTAAAGTCGTTACAGATTATGAAGATATGAAGGACAATTGATACAGAAACTTTCTAAATTTATGCGTAAATCTGAAACTGTGTTTACTACACATTAAATAAAATTGTTGACAAGAGAGATAGAATAGTTGCTATAGATTATGAAAGAGGATTGATAGAGAAACTTTCTCTTATACGTAAATTTGAAACGATGTCTAAAGTTGTTATAGATTATGAAAAATAATTGAAAATTTTTAAAAATTATGTGTAAATCTGAGACTATTAAAATAGTTGCTATAGATATAAAGGACAATTGATATGAGAATTCTCTAAATGTGTACGTTTTCTCTCATTTTTTTTTTCAGATACACAGTGCCATTCCAAAGAACCATTGCTCACAGCTGTGCTAAATTATAAACGCTATGCTTAACGATAGATAGTGTTTAAGGGTTTTTAAGCTCTGTGTTATTTATATTTAATAACGTACCACTATTAATTGCGTTTCTCTACCGTAAAAGCTTTACGATAGAGTACAGATAATCATACGAAGAAATCCGGAGGGAATCAATCGCGCGTAGATGTTTGTACAAAACCCAAGATTTATCTTTGCGAGTAAGCGAATTGTGATTCAAATCGTTTAGAGATGTTACCAAAGGGAAATTGAACCAATTTTCTACGCAAAGCTCTAGATTTGAAGGGTAGAATATGACCAAAGGTATAAAGACAAATTTGTATTGGTAGCAAACTTTTTCAGTGACATTTCGCTATGTCTTGAGCAACTCTATTTAAAAAGAAGGAAAAAGTTTATTTTGACATTTGCTACGAGCGATATCATCGCGTGCTAAACATGGCGAGAAAAAGTGACACTGCAAAGAGCATTAACGTCGCGGTGGTCGGGCTCTCCGGCACGGAGAAGGACAAGGGACAGGTCGGCGTCGGCAAATCGTGTCTATGTAATCGCTTTATGCGTTCCATGAGCGATGACTACAACGTTGAGCATATTTCAGTGTTGTCGCAGGTATTTATATCTATATATCTATACATCGCATGTCGTAATTGATTACGGAGAGGATTTTAAATAGAAGAAATTATCAACACATTACACATTACAAATATATGAATTTTTCTGAATTAGCTCTGTACAGATTTGCAAAATTTTTTTATATAGTTAAAATATAGAACAATCAATTGTTTAGTGTGTATTTTAGTTAAAAAAAAAGTATGTATTTTAGTAAAAAGATTTACAATTCTATTCACTAATCAATTTAGAGAAATTTATATATCTGCAATATATCGATAATTCCTTTAGTTTAAGGTGCTTACATTTCGATCAAACATTTTATTGCAGTCTGACTTCAGCGGACGTGTGGTAAACAATGATCACTTCCTGTACTGGGGTGAGGTGATGAAAATGGCAGAGGACGGGACAGAGTTTCAGTTTCAAGTTATAGAGCATACGGAATTTATAGATGATGCGTCGTTTCAGCCGTTTAAAGGCGGCAAAATGGAACCATATGCGAAGAGATGCGCCGCTACGAAAATTACAAGCGCGGAGAAGCTCATGTATATCTGTAAAAATCAGCTGGGCATAGAGAAAGAATACGAACAAAAAGTTCTACCTGACGGTAAATTGAACATTGACGGATTTTTGTGCGTGTTTGATGTGAGTCTCGTGCCGAATAGGGCAATAGAGAAGCAGGTTGAGATTGTGGCGAATATCTTGAATAATTTGATGAAGACGAAAAAGTCGATAGTGCTGGTAACGACTAAGAACGACGATGCGAATGAGCAGTTTGTCAAAGAGGCTGAGAAATTAATAATGCGCAAAGAATACAAGGGGTCGATTTTAATCGTCGAAACCTCGGCGCATGAGAACATCAACGTGGATTTGGCGTTCATGATTTTGGCGCAGTTAATTGACAAGACGAAAATGCGTAGTAAAGTGATACCATTCGCGGAGGCAGCCAGAGCTAGGAAGGAACTCTTGGATGCATCAACGGAATCGTTACAGAGATTAATCCGGATACATGTAACTGATTATCGCGCCTTGTGGTCGCAGGCATCGAAGAAATTAGCACAACTCAAAGAATTCTCTACCTTTGTAGAGTTATTCGGTATCGAAGCAACGCAGAGATTATTTAGAAGGCATATTAAGAAGTTGAAAGATGAACAGATAGCGAAAAAAATACAGGGCTACTTAGATATGTTACCGGATATACTTCATGAAATTTGTCCAGATATATCGAATTTAATTAATGAGTAAGTTGATAATACGAATAATAAGTTTTTCTTACAAAACCTCTTGCGAATTGATAACTGAGATATCGTTTTGCAGAGAATGGTCGGCGGTGCAACAATACATAAAGACGCATCCTGATTTTGATCAATATTTCTATGAATGTCCCGAGGATATACCGTGGATCGATTGTGATTTTGGAGAAAACAACGGCACGAAAATTCCATATGACGTGTTGGAGACTCCCGAAGCGGAAACCGTATTTAAAAATCATATAAATGCTTTACAGCAAGAGCAACGGCGACTAGAGTAAGTTATTTTCACATACAGAACTGAATCCAGTCTCTTTAACAAATAAATATTGTAGAAACAAGTCCATATATGCTCTATATAGAACTTATGAGTATAACTAATTAATAATTAATTTATTATTTCATTTAATGATCTAGAAATATTTTAATAATATTCATATATAATTTACTAATGCTTTATTCTGGGTGGCGTTTCTTGTGCAGACTTCCGAAAAGGTAATTTCTGCTTTTTTTATTTGCTTTTTTGTTGACGATATACTATATGTATTTGAATGTATTATATATATTCGATATTTGTACTATATGTATTCGGAAATATTCTGTAATATTTACTGTGTTAACATTTGTGTAACAGTGTGGGTTTATATAGTTCTATTATATAGAACGATAGATTTTCAAGGTATTTGTGATCGGAAATCAATGTTTGTCTCAGCCATTAAGTAAATTT
>NW_017259213.1:6432859-6444679 GCF_001594045.1 Atta colombica | reverse complement strand
ATATATTGCAGTGAATTATTAATTTTTTAATTGCACATATAAAGGCTTTTGTGATAATAAAATAAGAACAATGTAAAGCACATTTTAATATGTTATAGTCATTTAATTATTTAATAATTTATTATGTTCATGACATATTCAATTATTATTTTGAAAAATTCTTTTTTGTCAATTATAATTAATTTCCATTAGGTGGAAGAAACAATTTAAACAATTATTGGAGGAAACTGGTTATGTTACGCCTGGAAAACATTTGTCTGAAGTTAGAGTTTTATTTATGGGTAGGGAATGCTTTGAGGAGCTTTCTCATCACGATTGTCAAGAAATTTATGATCAACATCAAAAAGAAATTATTGAAAAAGCAAAGCACAATTTTCAAGTAAGACGTTTGGAATAAAACATATTATTGTATTATATTGTATTACATACAGAATATGTGCAATCAGTACTATAATATGTTACAGGAATTATTGTTGGAACATGCTGATCTATTTTATCATTTCAAGAGTATAGCTCCATCGGGAACTATTACACAAGATGATATAAAAGAAATTACAGACGCATTATTGGATGATTTTAGGTATGTCATGTACTGAATATATTTTAATTATATTTTTAATTTAATTATATTTATAAATAAATTTTTCTTCTAATTTTACATTATAAAGGAAAAATTTTTTTGTATAAATCAATTTCAATTTTGCTTATAGATATAAAGCATTAGATAGATTAGATCAAGATAGAAAATTAATGTTATTTCAACATTTGGGATTTGTACATTGTCCTATAAGAGAGCATTGTCCTGCATATCCAAATTGCATGGACGCACTTATAGAAAGAATACTCGGAACGAAAGCACACAGGTGAAGAAGTTAATATTTCGTCATGCATGATTATATAGTATGGAATTATTTCATAACACAACTCTGAAAACGTTCTAACAGACCTTCCTCATGGAATCACAGTAGTCAGTGGCAGTTAACGTCGGACAACAATCAGTTAAATTTAGTTATACTGGGAAGTAACGGGCTAAGCGAAGAGTTTGCTCGCGAAATAAGGGCACAAACAGATGATGACGAAGTGGAAATAGATTGTCAACTTTACACTCTCGGATATCGTATTATAGACGGCGATGTCGGACTGCCGCATAATTCCTTCACTACCTCCGATTTTATGCCGCATGGTAAATATTCTCCTGATTGCATCTCTATATATTTTAAAAATCTACATACAATGGATATGCCTTTCTCGTTCTAGGATCTTTTTGTATCTATTCGAATGAAGATTCATTCGAATACATTCGATCTTCTTTAGAAAAAACCTTGTTATCAAATTTAGAGCAAGAGGATAGACTACCATTTCAAGGATTGCCCATTGTAATAATGTTTATACCAGAAGCTAGTATTGATGAAATGGAGGCTATGAAGCTCAGAGAAGAGGGGCAAAATCTTGCCGACAGGTATATTAATCCTTAGTACACAGTAATTTTCTCGTTTTTTTATTACACATAATAAGTTGTTTGTCTAGCTTAATTTTTATCTCTTTTATAAGTATACAAAAATGATTAAGTAATTCTCTTATATATATTTTAATGTAGATTAAAAAAAAAGATAGAGACTATTTTATTAGCCAAGTGCTTTTAATATTTCAAAGAAAAGAAATGTACAGGACACAACTCAATACTCAATTAATTATATTAATCACACAAATTAAATTTGTCGAGCATATAATAATAAGCTTATCGATTTCGTAGTTTGCAGTGTCCGTTTATCGATGTCTGCATAGACGATCTAGAGCAGGAGAAGCATAAAAGGTTTCCGACTTCATTGATAAAGGACGCTTTGCAACAACTTATACAATCTATAAACCATAGAGCTGGTTTTTTAAATATATATCAAAGCGTTATTGAATGTTTGGAGCCTGATATTAGGTAGACTATTAATCGTAATGTTTGCATTTAATTATATAGGCGTATAATTAATTTATATAGGCGAATCTATTTTATCTAACATTTTATTTCAGAATAATAATGTGTATGTTCTGCGGTGATCCTTATTCAGTTGAGAATGTTCTCGGCCCTTTACTCAATCATCAATGCTGCTTTCTCAGCGGGGATAGATCTATAGTTTTAGAAACGTTTTTGGGAGAATGTAAACGTCGAGTTGAAGTCATTATCTCGAGTTTTCACGGAGCTAATGCATTTAGAGATGAATTAGTACATGGTTTTATACTCGTCTACTCCACAAAGAGGAAAGCCTCTCTCGCGACTCTAAAGTATGTACTCATAACACGCCGTTTACGCATCTAAAAAAATTAATATTTTATTTTGCAGATATTTTTTTATTACATATATTCTTTTATCTTATAGTGCTTTTTCCACCAATATACCAAATTTGCCGATACAAATAATGGCTGTGACTGATACTGGCGGTGCGAATGCTTTCTTCAGTAACGACTTAAGTCACTTACTTATCACAGAGGGAAACGCAATAGCGGATAAATTGGAAGCGCATTTTATGACATCCGCATCCAGTTGTCAACAAAAAAGTAAGAAACTCCAGTTTTTATTTTTTCGGTATTTGACAAACTCATTTCCTTACGCATCATTTTGTAATGTACAGCCGCGTTTTACACGCCCTTCTTCAAAGTGGTATGGGAGAAGAAACCGGAGATCGAGCAGGCGTTTAACATGGAGGAGCCAGGGAATTTGAATGACAGTGGAGAAGGCACTCTAGAATATTCGGCTTTGCATCCAATGCCGCCACCGCGACATGAGAGCTATCACCTTCAAACACCGGATGACGGGTAACTATTCTAGAAGCAGTTTACTGCAAACCGAGCATACAGATCTATTAACATCTAAATATATTTGTGACCCCAAGTCTAATGTCAAGCAGTATGTCTGTAACTTTTAGAAGCGGCTCCGAGTCGTACGAACAATTGACGCCTGATGGTGATCTAGGTGATACCGGTTTGACTGAACAATTCGCCGATCACAGAGCTACACCAAGCGACGATAGTGACATTTACAGCCAGGTTGATTTTTATCGAGAAGAGAGGGAGAGAGATTTAATGAAAAATGAAGATATCACGAATAAACTATCTGGTTAGTAATAGACAAAAGCAACTTATATCGTGCAATGTCACAATGCGATTCTTCAATATTTGTTGAATTATAAATTTTTTTCTTTGTATAGGTTGGGTAAAGGATACATTTATGCACCAAGACGGAGTTACTAACAGTTACTCGCACAGAGCTTTTACGACAGGTCGACGATATATCTCCCAAGCTAAGCCACGGCCGAAAGGCAACAGTCAGACTTTAAAACAACCCGGGAAAATTAATCTGAAGGACTTTTCCAATGTAACAGACGTTATAGCTAGGATGACGATTGGCGAGAAAGAAGAGCACGGCCCGAAATTGACAATGGGTCACGCTCCTCTCGCCACTCCGGAACTGGTAGATCTCGGTTCTGAATACGCGCAGGTGAAGGACGTTGTTCCGAACATGTACTCCGCCTACGATGGCGATTATATGTACGCCTTGGTGCAAGATTCTATCAGCAACAATAAGTCCAAATTGCGTCACCGACGCGAAAAGGGACAGCCATGTAAGATCTTGTCTTTTTATGTTATAGAAATCTTTTGAAACGCTAAATTTATGGAAAATGAAAATTATGAATAATTATACATAATACAAACACATGAATAATTGTACGTAACACATACACAAATACACAGCATACAGCGATTCTGACTCGGAGTGGAGTTCCTTGGAGAGACAAAGAGCGACGGACATTTTGGGCAAAGGAAATAAAAAGCCTTCGTCGCATAAACGAATACGTAAGAAACGCACTGCGATACCAGTCGCGACGCCAAAAGTGCCATCATTAGCCAGTATGGGTAGCGGGGACGTCGGCCTCAACTACAACATGAAAGACGAGAAGAATTGGCGTGTTGATCCCGCAGAGAGAGGTAAAATTTTTTTTCTCTTCCATCGTTTTTTTTTAAGTAATACAATTAAATTCTTACATCTTGTGAAGAGTGATTTCGCTAGATACTGAAAAGATAGAGATATTTAATGAAATATCTCTATCTTTTCAGTATCTAGCGAAACACCTGATACTTCCGAATCGAGCGATCCGGAACATACTTCAAGGTCCAGATCGAAACAATATAAATACGCAGCAGTTAGTCTGCGGAAAAGATTTTCCGGAAATTCTCTGCAACAGCAATACTTACAACATCCGTTTAATATGAAACATATGACACAGGAGATGTTCAGCGCCTCTTGTAAGTAACTTGGTGAATTTTAATTTGATAAGGATATTTATTGTTATAAGAGAGACTTATAAGATATTTTGTTATAACTGATATAATTTATATAATTGTATAATTTATAATAAAATATGATCAGTATAGAGAATTTTCTAATATAATTCGAATGACTTATTTAATACAATCGAAAGTTTCTAATTTAATGATAATCTGTACGTGTAAAAAACATATTTTCGCTTAAATCGAGGCTTCTTAATTAAGTTTTGATTATTTTTTTTTATTGTTAATGTTTTCTTAAGTTGCTGTATTTACGCTTTCGTTAACTTGCATGAAACTTATTATTTTAGCCAAGCACAGAGGTGAAAATGCGTTTCCAGATGATGAATCAAGTCTAGACGTTTCCTCGCCACGTGAAATTAATTCTCCTAGTGTAAGTTTATAGCATATATAATATAAATTGATATTGCAGAATGCGCATGTAATTAACTTGCATTGCTTGCTTTTTAGTTCGGTATATTGAATAAGTCAAAGGACAGCGACAAATTAACTAGAAAAAAAGACAAACAAAAGGCAAAGGAGGACGAAAAATTAGAAAAAAGAAGGCAAAAAGAGGAAAAACTTAAAAAGCATGCGGAGAAGGAGAAAGAGAGAGAAAAGAAGAAACAGGAGAAGATAAAACAGACCAAAGGCCCAGGAGGAACACCGATTTCGAGTCAATCACAGCAACCTTTGATTGAGGATTTCGCGCAGAGCGAAACGAATCGGATACCTTTGTTCCTCGAGAAATGCGTTCGATTTATTGAAGACGAAGGATTGGATTCAGAAGGGATATATAGGGTGCCTGGTAATCGTGCACACGTGGAATTACTTTTCCAAAAGTTCGAAGAAGGTATATTATTTGTTAAAAATTCTATCTTATTTATATTTTCTATTTTATTTATTTTTTTCTTTAAATCAAATTTATACTCTATTTTGTATGTTTATATATAGTAACATGAATCTCATTTTTTCTAACTTATAGATGGTAATGTCGACATACATTCTTTGGATATTCCTGTAAATGCTGTCGCTACAGCCCTGAAAGACTTCTTTTCCAAGAGATTACCACCGCTTATTGATAAAGAACGCATGAGCGAATTGGAAGATATATCGGGTAAGTTTAATTTTGATTATAAAAATTTAAACAATTTTTCTAAAAATGATTTTAATTGTTTTTAAAAGTTCTTAGATGTTTATTATATCATTAAATTTTCATTACAATTATTTTAACAAAAATCAAAGTATTTTTAAGCACATATGCTAATATATCAGGTGCACGAGGTATTAGCAAACCTATGTCGGCGACTTGCATGAACATGGAAGGTTAGTACTTTTATTTTATAGATAATAATCGTGTGACTTAAATTAAGATTAAATCCTAAAATTTGGAATGATTACAGACCGAAGCGGGAGACTGTTAGCCTTGCGTATGATGCTCAACAAGTTAAATCCAGTAAACTTTGACGTTCTTAAATTTATCTTCCAGCACTTCGTGAAGTAAGTGAATATTATGAAGATATAATTGTGAAGATAAATCTTTCATAAACATTCTAATCGTGTCTTCCTTTATCTCTATAATTTACATTTATACTATAACTTAAATTTATACGTCTTCAGAGTTGCGGAGAATTGTAAACTTAATAGTATGGACAGCAAGAACTTAGCGATTTGCTGGTGGCCTACATTACTACCGATCGAATTCAACGACCTCGGCAGATTTGAAGCTATGAGGCCATACCTGGAAGATGTAGTCCAGACGATGATTGATCAGTATCCCTTCCTGTTCTGTGGTGAGGATGCTGTTGTGATGGTGTAGTGACGAAACGCGTTACTTAACTGTGCAGTGCATAGTTCTCAGTGTCCATATGAGACTGCAGTATTTCTTGTGAACAACGGTGGTAGAAGCGGCGCGTCCAGCCGAGACCTCGCAATAACGCGCCTGCCTCGTGAAATAACACAATATTTCTTTTATACGTTGTCGACAGTTGCGATACAGGCGTAAACGATTGGTCTCAAAATATAGTTTATTAATATTAAACTTCGCTTTAGCATTCATAATATAACTAATACAAGTTCCACGTAGGTGCAACGTGGACGAACAAAGTCTATTTAAGTTTAATCATTCGCATTCGTTCATTTCCGGAATGTGCGACAAGCAAGATTTTTCCTTATGGAATCGATCGATTGATGGTCCTAAAATGATGGTTATTCGCGTGCGCGGATCGGATAATACAAGAATATTAAGAGTCAATCCATGTGTCATAAAACAGTATGCATGTATCATGTTGGATGTATCCAGAGCGATGTATTTATTGATATTGTATTAGGGATGTACGACTCAATATTTGATAATTAGCTCTTTATATAGTTAAGAAAGTAAGATGTTGCTTTTTTTATTCGCTTTTTTTTTGCTCCGTCTTTCCGTTCTCTTTCTTCGTGTCTTCTTGTCCACATTGCCAAGAATGAAAGTGCTGAGCGCAAAGTAACGACATTAATGTAATCTCGTTAAAGAGACTGTTATTAGTATTTAAAAGAGGGTGTGTCATGCCCACATTTATGAAAGATACGAAGCATATATAAAACGAGATTTATCGTCGAATATTATATATTACATAGCAACGATATCAAAAATTTGTCAGAAAGTTTTTAGTGTGTTTCCTTTTTAGCCATTGCACAAATCGCCTCTTAAGTGTATTTACTTTTGCATTTTTATCGATGTCGATTATCTCGTGCAAGAATTTTAAACAGTTTTTATCCGCGTATCAGGACTGAGCGAACTCAAACGACGATACAATCCGTATATTCATTCCGTCTAAAAAAAATGATAAAGTAAAAATGAAAAAAAGAAACACGAAAAGCGTTACATGTAATTGCACTATGTCTTGACAAATAGCGATAACATGCGTATGCGAAAGCAGGATAAAAAAAGGAAAAACATTTCGTATATTATATATCGCAGCTCACACAACACAATGGAATCGAAATAACTTAAGAAATATTTAGAACTACGAACAATATTAAGGTTTCTTAAAGCGGATATGTACATAGAATTTTAACGATTTAAGATACATATAAAATTGTTTGTAAGACAAAACATTAAATTCATAGACTTTTTTTCAAGTGCAAAAGAAGTCCGTTTTATGCAAGAAGCAGATGTTTCTTCGTTCGTATCTTTGCAAAAAAAAACGCAGAAAGTATTTATTAGCACACTACTGTCGCGTAAGGCATTCAGAACCGACGATTAAATGAAAGAGAGAACTACTGTCTAACTTTTTATATTTAATCGGTCGCGCACACGTTAATTTATTTTTTTCGCTGTTCGCTTTGAATTCATGTGAATCCGCAGATCTAGCGGGTTATTTTCGTAGGTGTGCCATAGCTTAAACTCGATGTTAACGATCGTAACGACAGATGTATGCCTTTTGGCGGCTCAACATTCGAAAGTAAGCGTGTCGTTTAAGACCGCGAGCATTCGCGATCGCAGTGTATTGCCGAGAGATACTTAAATGTCGCCTCTGAATGTTGGAGCCATTATGAATAAAAGAAAAAAGAAAAATACACATGCGCGCGCACACACACGCGCGCACACACACACATACACACACACACACACACATTTTTGTAACCCGAAGATTAATCGCAAACATTCCTGTAAGGAAGGTCGATGTTACTTTATAGTCTCGCGAGAGACGCGTTTCAATCGAATCGAGTCCGTAAAATTCATGAAATCTCGAGAGTCTCGCAAGAGAAAGAAATAAAATAAAGAGAATCTCTTTTTATCGATACGGACCCTCGTAAGAAACGTGCGTCTCGCGAACTCAGCCGCTCTGTATTTGTAAGAAAATCGTTGTAACGATTTCTATAATCGACGTGTCGTGAGGACGCGCGCGATGGGAGGAAGAAAGAAGGAACGGATCGTACATTCCCCATTTAGTCGTAAAAAAAGAAAAACAGATTTTATACATTCGTACGTAATTGTATAATGTTTCTTAAAATAAGTAGGGAAAGACGTCGATGTTTTACGTGTGGGATTTCGAAAGACGTCGAAAGTCGTCGCGCTGAAAAAAAGAACGTCAATGATGCGACCTATTCACGTCGACGACGACGATGAACGAAGTGGCGCATGTCAGAATAGTTAGGAACGCTCGCTTGGGAGATTTCGATACTAAGAGTTATCTTTATCTATTCTACATGTCTAGTTTACGTGTGTTGAATAGATAATTGAGTTAGAGCACTTAAGAAATTTTTCCCATGAATTAGATCGATTTGCACCAACTATTTCATTGTTTAAATCGTTTAAAGAATTAGACCAATTACTTGAAAAAATGAAAATTCTTTTTTTTAGAAAATTGATCAAATTAAAGGAAAGAATAGACTGAATAAAATCGAACAAATCACTATACAAATAATTAATTTTTTTTTACCTTGCGGCATAATCATTTTTTTTTACATTTATTTAGAAAACTTTTTGGAACAAGTTATAAGAATATGAAAAAGAATATTTTTCATCAGAAGTATATTTTTATATTTTCATTAATACAGGTAATAAATAATTTTTAATTATGCTTTATTATTATTTTTATACTTAGCATAATAAAATTAATAAAATTATATTTATAATATTCATTTTTATATTCTTCCAGCTTGCCTTTTGTGTGCTCGTACATTTTAACATGCTTATATAAAAATAATTTCATTAATTTCTTGAGTTTTGAAGCAAAATTATCTTCAAAATATCTGCTATTTTTTAAATAAAAAAATCTATTGTTTTTCTACACTTATCAAATCATTTCTTCTTCTAAATAACTGCATTTCTGATCTACTAAATAGGGTCGCGATACCATGTAAATAAGATAAAGAGATAGGATGCCTTGGTCTAATCCTTTAACAATTGCGTATATCTGTCTTAGCGTCAATAGATTATCTCCACTTTTCCGCGTTATTAAAATTCCCTTTATATTGAGATAATATAATCTACGGAAAATGTATTGTAATTTTAATATTGTAATTTTCTAACTAGAATTTTTGTCAATTCGCCGTTGGTGCAACAAATCTATGCGTGTTTCGTATAAAGTGTTTCTCAAAAGTTTGCGATTATTTCTTATATAATTATTGTTTATTCAGAAATTTAGCACAAATTATACAATATATTGCGACGATTGAAGAGTGCGACAGTGACTTAACTCATTTTTAAAAAAATGATTAAAGGAGGAGGAGAATTAAAGAATTGTATGCCAAATGATGAGACATCAATCACAAAAAAATTTCAAGTTGAGAATTGAATTATTTAAAAGATATGAAGGATTAAAGTTCATTAAAGTATCAGCTTCTATACTCTTGAAGCACGAATTTTTTATGTCAGTCTGACAATTTAATTTACATACTTTTATCAATTCAAACGTTCAATTCTATTTTGAAAACGAATACAATACTTTCTTTTAAACATTCTCTCAGTCAAGATACTGAATAATTTCAAGAAATAAATAAATTTCAATAAATAAATTGTTAATGAACTGAGTCACTGTTGCATCAAATCTTCCAACTGTGGTCACACCTCGTTGCATTCTCGCATCTACGATTAACGGTTAAGCAATAGCAAAGAAACGAATGTAGCGATTAAATATTCGAAGAAATGTACTCGATGACGAGTACGTGTAATGATTGCGAGATTATCACGTCCTTCGCACAAGACAGCGTCATTCATCATCAATCTCAACATCAACAACAATATGTCGTTAATGTTATCATCAATATCATCATCATCATCATCATCATCATCATCATCATCATCATCATCATCATCATCATCATCATCATCATCATCATCATCATCATCATCATCATCATCATCATCATCATCATCATCATCATCATCATCATCATCATCATCATCATCATTGTCGTCGTCGTCGTTACCATCATCCTTGGATGCGTATCCATCGAGCGTCTTCTGTCGAAGCCTAAGGAAGAGAAGAAAAATCACTTTTCTATGATACGTCCGTTAAGATTTCCGCTTGTCCTTTCTCGCTGTCCGAGGACGGTCCGACGGCGGCCGGCCTCCCCCGTCGAATATAACAGATCCTTAAATTATCGTAGCCTGTGATAAAGACGTAGGCGAAAATGGACCCCTTGCTTTTTCCCGTTTTATTTATGGCATCGACTCGATGTACGAATGTATTATAGTTGTACAGTTGCATGGGGATGATGCGTGTTGTAAATCTCCCTGCTTTCCTTGCGTTTTGGCGCTTCTTTCCTTTCTTCTTCTTTTCTCTTTCTTTTCTTATTCACATCTCTTCCTTTATCGCTCGTTACTATTTTTTGAGTGAACTTCATTCGTCCTCGAACGTCTCGTTTGTTGCCCGTAGCCTTGATTAAATACTATGCGAGCACCTGAATCTACGGGCGGTGAATTGTGAAGAAATGTAGGAAACGCGCGAGAAGCGGCTCTCAGCTATGGCAGTATCGTTAATTTATTGCATAATAGCGATCGAACTTTCATTTGACTGATAAAATGGAACGTGGGATCTCAATTTTCCTCGTTCACGAATCGAGAATATTCGTGACTTCTTTCAGCATGCTAGTTTAGCCTTTTGCGATATTTTATATTTTATACTTCGATCTTCAGCATAATAAAACGCAAAACGTATTTATAGTATTATATTTTTGTATTTCTTTTATGAAATAATATATTATTTGCTTTATTCTATCAAAGTTTATGGATAATTTCTCTTTCTGTGGCCTCGTTTTTCTCCCGCGAGACCTACGTTTCTTCATGGGAATGTGAGCCGAACCGATAATGTGTGAGTGCTTGAATTTTGTGAACTGAGAATTAATACTTGAGATTTGATAACAATAGCGATAGTCTGTTAATCGCGAACTAATAATGAGAAAATGAGAGAAAAAGTTGATAAGTAAAAATAAGTCAATCCCTTTTCTAATCAGTAGGAGAACGAGAGTAGGAGAACGAGATTGGATCTACAGTTTTATAAGAATCTTTGATAAATATTGGATTGCGGATAGCTGATAATTAATAATAATAATAATAATAATAATAATAATAATAATAATAATATTTAATAGCCGTTTGTATCGAAGGTGGCTAACGAGAATATTGACCAAGATAGGACTGCTAATTTCTACCTTCGCTGAAATCTTTTTAAACGCCTTCAGTTTCGCGCACTGAAGATCCTGGCACTTCGGATCTGTTCTCTTCATCTGCCTCTTCTTTTTCCTCCCTTTCCTCCCCTTCCCATCCTTTGTCTAACGATGTATTTATCTTGTTTCTCGCATGTGCAGCTGAAAAGAACAGATCTCCAGCTTCTCGTGATTTGACCTAAACAAAATGCGCGACAAATACACGTGCGAAGCGATGGAAAAGGAGTGCAGCTCGCAGTGCTGCTCGCAAAGTATCGATACCGAAATTCGCGTCCGAATCGTCTTGCCGACGACGCAGAAAAATTTAGCCGATTCTTCGGAAGACTTATCACAAACGTGATAGCCCCC
>NW_017259213.1:6428523-6432759 GCF_001594045.1 Atta colombica | reverse complement strand
ATATATATATAAATTATATATATATGAAACACGCAACGTGTAAATGGACGAAACCTGTCTTCGTTGTATCGATAGTCTTATATCAGACTTGTATATGAACGGAGGGACTTTTGATTATTAAAAGTTTCCTAGAGTAAAAAAAGAAAAAACGGAGTTTTTTTTCTAGCTTATCGCACGGTATACATATAATTATAATATATAAGTGCATGCATGTCGACATCGATAATAATTTTAAAAAAATTTTGTTTAAGTAAAAAAAATTCTAACTAATTCATATTATAAGCACGAAATGGTAATTGACAAATATAGATAATTGACAATTGTTATTTAACAATTTCGTGCGGTGAGCGAGAAATTTATTATCTGAAAAAAGTTGTGAAAGTATTCAAGCTATAATTAAAATTTAATAACAGCATTAGGAATAATTTTAATCTTGATAGTTAAATCTTAATAATTAATAAGAATGAGATTAATAATCCTACTCTTACTTTTTTATTTATCCATTAGATAAATTACCATCCATTAGATACATTACCATGGTTTAGCCAAAGATGGAACAACCAGCCTAAGAATTAAAAAAAAAAGATAAATAATAATGTAAATAAATAGTAATAGTAATAGTAGTTTTCTAAGAATTAGAAAAAAGATAAAGTAATAGTAATTGAACCAAAATTAAAGTTATAATGCAGTGGTAGAAAGTGATATGGAGACAATTTCATTAACAAAATGTATACAAAATGTTATCTGACATTATCTTCTGGTCGCCTCGAGGTCGCATCTTGTGTTATTAGATAAGTATACACCAGACGTATAATAATAATAACGTGTGTGTGTGTGTGTGTGTGTGTGTGTGTGTGTGTGTGTGTGTATCTAAATCGAATAAAAATTTTTCGATTTTATAATCTCAAATTTGTTCGAAAATTTTTTTTTGAAATTATTTAAATTTTTTTCTAAGAATCTTCAGAAGTCAGAATTAAATGTTTTGTCAATCTAATTAAAGAAACTGCAGTGTCTTTCGGGATAAGATTTTTCAAATCGAGTATGACTTATTTTATTTGACTATAATCAGCTAAATAGGCATTGATCTGTCTAAGAATCGAAATCAAATCTCGATTTGCAAAAAGATTTAAATTATCTTGTGATTTGTAAACTCGTAGGATAAGAAATCGCATAGCAGCATGATTTTTCGGATTATACCTGCGCACAAGTGATAAACCGACCAATCGGCGCACAAGCGACAAACCGTTTAATTGGTACACGAGGCGGCAGGTTAGCCAATCGGCGCGCTAGCGGTATGCCAGCCAATCAGCGCGCGACAGCACCGCGCGGACCGCGTCGCGTATCGCCAGCCACGGCACTTCGTGGAAGAGCCACGTCTACGACGACGGATGGACGGACGGGTAGGCGGCTGAATACTGACAGACTTTTCTTCCAACAATCAGTGATTACACGACCCACTGCCGTGAGGATGTTGCGAAAGTGCCTGTTTATCCTGCCGTTGCTGTTGCTCGGTGCCTTCGCCGACGAGAAGGATGTTCTGGAACTCACAGATGAGACCTTCGAGAGCGAACTCGAGCGTCACGAGAACACGCTCGTCATGTTTTACGCACCATGGTGAGAGAAACTTCTTCATCGGATCTGTCTTTTCTAGCTGCATTTGTATCGACGATGTTGTGTCGACGTCTTTCTCTCGTATTTACGAACTATCGAAACTCCTGCATTCGCAATAAAACGAAATATTTGCGAAGAAGGATAGAGAGAAAAATTGCGGATAGCTAGGATTAGAGAAAAACGAAGTCGTTAATCAAGTGGAAATCGTTTGAGAAGTTTCTTTATGATGTAATCTGTGTTACATTGTAATACGGAGTCTTTGTTAACGATAAGATTTTTATCTTCTATCGAGAGATATACTTTTTGCGCGTTTAATTGAGGTGCAGAATGCCGGCATACGGCATTATTCAATTAGCTTTTGATGACGTATCCAAATTTCTGATGTCTCCAAAATCTGATGAATGTTGTAAACAGTTATCTCTATTTTTTATCTCACAATAAAGATATTAAAGTAGCTATTTTCACTGTGTGAATCATACATTTTTCCTATTTCATTTATTAATTTTTTTTTTTTAATATTTTTTGCTGTTCCATCTTTTTCTTTTTCTAGTTTTTACATTATTATTTTGTTCAAAAGGATATAATAAACTAAAACAGATTTGTCTTGAGATTAAAACTTATTTTGAACACAGGTATAAAAAAAATAGCAAAAAGTAGTTCTAATGCTTTTTTTTTATAGATTATAGCTTTACGTAAAACAATAGTTATTGAATATTTGTTCAGAAATAGAGTTTATTACTAAAATTAGCTTGTCCATATTATTAATTATTGCATAATTCTTAAGTGAAAGTTAATTATAGAATGTGTTATTTCATTGCCACAGGTGTGGACATTGTAAACGTTTGAAGCCAGAGTATGCAAAAGCAGCTGAGCTGCTCATAGGTAGCGAGCCACCAATCACGCTCGCCAAGGTCGACTGTACAGAGGCTGGAAAGGAAACTTGCAACAAGTTCTCTGTCAATGGTTACCCGACACTGAAGATCTTTGAGCGTAATGAGCTAAGGTCCGACTATAACGGTCCTAGAGAAGCAGCCGGCATTGTTAAGTACATGAAGGTAACATCTCGTACCTTTTATTTAGTTATAGAGATCCAATTGTACAATTTTCTTCTTTTCTTCTCCTGTGATTATTGTTACAGTCTCAAGTGGGACCAGCATCTCAAGAGTTAACTAGCGAAAAGGCCCACAAGACATTCCTAGAAACTGATGAAGTTGTCGTGATAGGTTATTTCGAAAAGGATGATTCACCATTGTCTGCGGCACATCATACTGTTTCTAAGAAGCTCAGAGAGAAAGTCAAATTCGCTCACACATCGGTGAAGGAAGTTTTGGACAAAGTATCTCACAAGTATGTGTTTCAAGAATTATAGATAATTTTTCTGTATTCATTTGTATAAAGAAAATAATTGTTTGAGAAATGAAATATATTAATTAAAATACTCCTTTTTTTAGGAATGCAATTGTTCTTTACCGACCAAAAATACTCCAGAACAAGTTCGAAGATAATAACATTGTATACAAAGGCAGCGACTCTATCAGTGACGTGAACGAATTCGTTACCAAGAACTAGTAAATTTCATTTTCTTATCGAAATTTTTAGATAATCTTGGAATTACTTTTTAATGCCGACTTTGTTACAGCTACGGTATCGTCGGTGTACGCACTCGCGACAATGCGCAGGACTTCAAGAACCCTCTGGTAATTGCCTACTACAATGTGGATTATGTGAAGAATGCCAAGGGTACGAATTATTGGCGCAATAGGATCCTCAAGATCGCCAAGGACTTCCCCGCGTACTCTTTCGCTATATCTTCTAAGGATGACTTCCAGCACGAGCTGAACGACTTTGGCATCGACTACGCAAAGGGTGATAAACCAGTCATTCTAGCACGAGATGATAAGAATCAGAAATTTGTTCTCAAAGATGAGTTCTCCGTGGACACATTCGAGGCGTTCCTGAAGGATCTGCAAGCCGGTGCTTTGGAACCGTATCTCAAATCCGAGCCGATCCCAGATAGCAATACGGGTAACGTGAAGGTCGGGGTTGCCAAGAACTTCGACGAAGTCGTCGTCAATAACGGCAAAGATACACTAATCGAGTTTTACGCGCCCTGGTGTGGCCACTGTAAAAAACTGGCACCAGTATTTGACGAGTTGGGTGATAAACTGGTGGACGAGGATATTGAGATCGTCAAATTCGACGCCACAGCGAATGACGTGCCAGCGCCATACGAAGTACGCGGTTTCCCGACGCTTTACTGGGCGCCCAAGGATGCTAAGGACAATCCAGTCAGATATGAGGGCGGTCGTGAGCTTGACGACTTCATCAAGTATATTGCCAAGCACTCTACCGACGAGCTCAAGGGTTACGATCGCAAGGGCAAGGCGCTGAAACCTAGAACTGACGAACTATAAGACATTAATTGATATAAACGATTACAAAGTTCGTTTTTGCATTTTTGAATGCATCAATCTATGAAGCGATCCGCGAGTTTTTCTCACGTAATACACAAAGCAACTCTAATACATTCAAGAGCGAGCAAATGTGTATAAACAGAAATAACACTTAGAGTGCAGATATCATGGATTTTCCGCGAGACATTTTGCAATAAGTGAAAAATGGATG
>NW_017259213.1:6425339-6428423 GCF_001594045.1 Atta colombica | reverse complement strand
GGGGGGGGGGGGGGGAGTGTCTCTAGCATATAAGATTACTAATTGTATACTTTGTAACGATTATAATGACGTGATCAAGCGCGCAGAATCGATTTGAAATTTTTTTTCGCAACATGCTTTCCCAGGATGTTTGGCGAATTATAAAGTTATACAGAAAGCAACACTCCATTCCAATATCTCGTATTTCGCGACTACTCTAAGTTAAGAGATAATATAGCGATTTTTGTTTATATATGAAAGAGCCAAAATAAATTGTTTTATAAGAAAAAAACCATCAAGATTTTTCTATTCTTTTTCCTAAAGCCAATTATAAGTTATCATTTATGATGTACATACGAGTAACTGTAGTATCATGTTAAAATAAAAAAAGATACTAACGCAAATAAAATTTTCTTGCTTTAACGGGTCATCTAGCAGTAGAGCCGTCATATATACATCATATATACGATTATATACGTCATAAGAAATGTTTATTGTTAGTTACAATTTGTTATCATAGCGTTCGTAGGTTAATCGTACAGTCTTACATACAAAAGCTTAATTAGTAGTTTTGCAGAAAAAGGGTGTGAGCCGGTAGAAAGATTTCGGAAGTCAAAATCAATGATCCCTTTTTCTTTTTCCTGATTCAAATCGGATTTAGTATTTCTCACACACACACACACACACACACACACGGAAAAAAACTGCTGATACTTCTCTTATTTCTTGGGTTTTTCTTCTCGTACAAATCAGTTAAACACAAGTCTCAAAATTTCTATTTATGAAAAAGATTAGCTTATGACGATCATGTAAGATCGCCTTTTATCGATAAGGTAATCTTGAGATTTACGGAGGAAAAAGTACTCCGTGTGCCTGTATGTGTGTGTATTTGTGCGGACGTAAGAGATGCATGCATATCTTCTTTTCTTCTCTTAGTGTTAGCTCGTCAAAAAGAACGGCTCGCTCACATCGAACATGCGTTGAATTTCATGTGACAGTATTAAAAGATCTTCCTAGATGATCAAGCCAGTTCTCGTTAATTTTTGCTTATTGTTCTCTTTCTCTGCTACGATGGAAATATGAAGTTGGTGTGTAAATATGTGTATGTGTAAATATGTGTGTGTGTGCTCTGGAAAAACGATATTTGAATCTTGACGCGCGTATGTTTATCGTGATAATGTGGTAGAGTTTATATCATATATGTATATACACAATCTCGGGTGCGTAATTGAACAATATACGTATGTACGTATATATAGATGTATATATATATATATATATATGTATACATACATCTATATACCACGAAACTCAATATAAAAAGAATACTTTCGAGCTTCGCAGCGACGCGCGACCTGTAAAGTGGTGCGTGTATTCGACACGTATTTCCCAAAGCACTCATTAATTCGGACAAACTCAATTGCTTAATATACACCTTCCATTCTATCGTCATCTCTCTTTCTCACTTTCTTTCTCCGTCTTCCTTCCTTTTCTTTGCTTTCTACGAATCCGTCGTGTGCGCCTTTGCTCGTGGCAGAAGTATCTTAAGTAAGTGTCGCTAAGCTTCTTTTTCCTTCAGATGTCTTGGAGAAATTCCGTAAAAGCGTACTGTGTAATAACAAGATCTACTATTCGCTAAGAGAAACGAGGAGAGAACTTAGTGAACACAATTCCGCAGTCGAGCTCATTGAATTAACGACCGAGAGAGGCATCGCGTTACGCGGCCGTTAATTCAACATCATCTTTGTAAGAGACAATTTTTTCATTACAATAATCTTACAGATTAGACGGATCTATAGAAGACGAGTGTAGCATCATTCTTTCTCTTTTCATCTCGGCGTAAACGACAGCACAAGCGAAACGGGAAGAGCTTAAATGGTGAAACAAATCGAACATTGGTGTAAATTTTGCGAAGCAGCTCGGCTCTACAATTGTGGCACACAAAATCAAAGCGAGATATATATATGGCGTCGCCGTGCGCGACCGATAATCTCCGAGTTTAGTATATCATACGCTAAAGATATCGATGGCGTATGTATGTGTATAAAAAAGCGCAAACATAAGTTCAGTCATGGCTTGGTCAGACACAAAGAACGCGTTCCCCGAAATACATAAATATAAATGTAGTCGCTGTTATAATATCCGTTATGTTAGTGTCATCGTACAATAATTATAATAAGGTAATAATAATAATAATAATAAAATATAATAATACACACAGTTAATCTAAAAGTCCAAGTGAACTGCTGATCTATCTATGCGCGTTTATAATAATAAATGTCCGTTTACTTTCTTTTCACCATTCAAGAGTCGTAAAAATATGACGATTTTTAATAAAAAAGCAAGATGCAAGATTTAAAGTTCTCTCGAATTGTTTCTCTGAGTCTTATTACTCTTTGACTGTATTTCGCATGTTTTGCATATTCATATTTTGATATTCTAATTTATTGATATTCTATCTCAATTCGCTCAAAAATTTTTCTTTCATTTTGTTTATTACCAAAATAAAGAGACACTACGATTAAAAAACAAAGATGTAGAATGCATATAATAATTATAATAATATTAATTATATTAAGAATGAGACAGTAATAATAATAGTAATAATTACTACAATGATAAAGATAATTGTGTACCGTAAAATGTAGATAGTTGTTGGTATGACAATCATTTTTTGTTTTAATCATTTAAACTCGAAGCACAATTCATTACTGTTAAACATTACACAATCAATATAGTCATTACAATGTACATTATAGTTTTCCGTAAGATTATAAGTATACTTGTATTGAATTTACTTAGTATTTCTCGAGTCCTTTCATTGACAGTTTACAACATTAGGTATATATGTATTTGTCGACGCGGTTGCACCTTCTTTTTTGTTTTACTAATTTTTTGCTGCTGTAGACTTGTTTTATTATGTAAAATAATTAAAGGTAAGATGTTATATGGTTTCCGCTGGGGATCTGCGGTATTATGACTAGCTTCTTGCAGCTAGTTCCGCAATTCCATAATTTTGCCCGTAACACGGACTCACTTGTCACAACATCTTAAAGAAGCCTACATCTTCCTCTCTTCTTCTTCTTTACCTAAGATTTCAAAATA
>NW_017259213.1:6419893-6425239 GCF_001594045.1 Atta colombica | reverse complement strand
CACACACACACAACACACACACACACACACACACACACACACACACATATATATATATATATATATATATATATATATATATTGCTGAATATTTCTTGAAATTTGAATATATCTTTTCATAATTCCCAACTTAATGATTTGATTGTCTTATTTTTTTTTAGTAATTACTATTAGAATAGGTAATTGAAACATACTTGTAATGCAGCTCGAGTTGCCGTTTCGAAAACTTCCCTTACACCTTCCTTGCTTTTGGCAGAACACTCAAGGTAGGCGAAAGCATTGATTTTCTCCGCCATGGCCCTACCCTCTTCAGGCTTAACTGGCTCTTGTTTCATCTTACCGAGCTCCTTGATGGTGTTAGGATCATTGCGCAAGTCTTTTTTGTTTCCAACAAGGATAATGGGCACGTTTGGGCAGAAGTGCTTCACCTCTGGTGTCCACTTCTCGGGAATGTTCTCCAAGGAATCGGGACTATCGATGGAGAAGCACATTAGGATAACATCCGTGTCCGGATACGACAACGGACGCAACCTGTCGTAATCTTCTTGTCCAGCTGTGTCCCAAAGAGCCAGTTCCACCTGTTTCGAAGAAGCAAGAAGGTTGTTAAAAGAGGAATTTTTAGCAGATTTTTTTGACGAAGGAAAATATTTTAAAACGAAACGCACTTGTTTGCCATCCACTTCGATATCGGCGACATAGTTCTCGAATACTGTGGGTACATACACCTCAGGAAACTGGTCTTTGCTGAACACTATGAGAAGACATGTTTTACCACAAGCACCATCGCCTACAATAACCAACTTCTTTCTAATGGCTGCCATGAATCCTAAAATACAAAAGAGTATACGTGGTATGTATAGTGATAGTGAAATAGAAAAATCATCACGATGATATGTATAGTTTGATACTGTTCATTTAGAACATTTATTCACTATTCAGAAATGTATGAGAATATTGATTGATACGAAAAGCGGAATGTATGATATGGTACATTTATTACAAATTAGTGATAACTTTCACAATTGCGATCAAATGATACCAAAATTTTAATGTGCTAAAATCGTCAAATCCTCTCCTCTGTATCATTATATTATTGTATATAGAATGTACATAATAATATATACATACATATAAAAAAGAACTTGACAATATATATAGATTAATTTTATCTTAAACGACTAATTCATTATTATCAATTTATCAATGTAGTTTTATCTGCATAAAGGGGGAGATAATGTGTGCCTCACACAAAATGAAAAATGGTGAAATCTCGAGAGACATCTTATATATTTTTATAATTGCCAAAAAAAATGGGCGATCCTCCACCAATAATAACTTACTACTTTACAGATAGAATTTTTTTTTACAATTTAATTTCGCAATCATATTGTGTTCAATGCGATAACGTTCGTTAGTTATGCTTTTATCGCGTTTCTCGCTAATTGTGACTCATTTGTACGAAGTACACATATTTTCAAACTGTTTCCATCCTACGTATGAAGTAATCGGGCAAAATAGACTTTCTTACTAACATTATCTATACAACAAATAACCTGCTTGTTAAGTGCAAAAAATTACTCTGCAAATTCAATCTTTCAGACGTGTACTTGACGTGTCAACATATACAATTTGGAATATCTTACAACCTAAGAGGTAACACCAAATTGATATCGATAAAGAATTTCAATCAACTACATTTTGCGATATTATACAGGAAACTACCAGACCGTTTAAAAGCATGCGGAGTGAAAAATTTGTGGCATACATATTATGGAATCATATTACGAAAAACAATATATCGATGCAAGAGATAGCAGGAAAAAATTAAGAATCACTGATTGATTACATTAGTAAACTTGCTTCCCTTATACAGCATCAGTTACTTATTACAATTAGAGAGGAGCAGAGCAAATATTTGTAATCGAAAGCGTGTAATACTATGAATAATATGTAATACAATTAAATACGAAAGGAGTGATAAGACTAAGAAGCATTCTTCAGGATAGAGTTAGGAAGAAGAAAATTAGGATAAACCTTCGTGAGACTGTGTAACTCGCATTATGTACACCTCTTCTTTTCAGAGCGTAATAAAATAATGTCTCAAACTTCGCAGATTATAATTTGGTTCTTTGCTTTTTCCTTCCTCGATTTTATCAATCTCTTTACTTCACACAAGCCAATCTCATAGAAGACGATCTCTTCCTTTTGAGAGAATAAAAATGTCCTTTAACTGCTTTACTATTTTATTTATGTTATCAATATTACTATTTACGAAATAACAAGAAGTAACAAGAGAGATATGTTCTAAAGTCCTGTAGTCTATTCGATCGCGCTATGAAAAAGCGGGACCTACGAGGATTGAAGTCTTAAAGGATACTGATTGGGTCATACCTGATATTGATAAAACATCGGTTTGCTTGGCAATCCGATGCATAGGTCCACGATGATTTCCATCATATTTTTAATTATTCTTTCAGCGTCTGTTTTAAGTGGACATTTTATATGTTAGATATAGGTAAAAGAAGCTGCGATATAAACGTACGTATATCATACAACACATATTAATAAATGCATATATATTTTCATATATAAATTTCATAAATATATATATGTATATATATATATATATATATATATATATATATATGTTCTGTTTTATATTAAAAATTGCATTAAATCCGAGATCTTCCTTCATTATACTACATTAGACTACACGAAACTTGAAAGACTCTTTCTTAACTCTTTCCCTTCTGATGTTAAAAAGAAAGAAATGTATACGATATATGTACACATACATATACATATTCTACACATATATAAATACATATGCGAAGTTTTCAACAAGAGATTGTCAGTGACCAAGTCATAACGATTCTTATGCCATCGTATTCGACGACTTATGTACACAATTTCAATTGAAATATATTACATCCGTTATGACTCTCTCTACATAAGGTAGGGTCTTCAATATTTTACATTCAGAAGAACAGTATGACATACGAAATGTAACATTTATAGTAATACCTTATACTAATTGGTCCACACACAAGAGCCACATTTATTATACCAAGTTCTCTTCGATCAAAGACTATACCTTATGTAGTAAATCTATCAAGAGATTACATGCAAAGAAAAGAAGACATTGATAAGATTACTGACGGTTAGGCATGCAATATCAAATGCTGTATGTATTCATTAGAGAAGAACCATCCAACAAAAAATCAAATCCAGTGGTGCACTGTATAAATGTAATAATGCGCTGTACAGAGTCCCAGAAGAATTCAAAAGGCCATCTTAACCTTCCAAACGTTCAACGAAATATGGTTACCTATTACAAAAAAAAAGCGAACTAAAGGAGCGATTGACTCAAGAAGAAGTTACTAAATGATAGCAACAAAAAAAAGCTTAGATACAAAAATTTTTCACATCTTGTATCTCATTGCAATAATAAATTATGATGATATTCAGCAAAGTTACACAAAAGCGAAAGTACATGAAATATTGTCTATGAGGTACAAGAGAATCGCCACAAGAATTTCTTCCTGCTGACAGAATAGTATCAAATATCGTTCCTTTTTCAGCTTCGAGAACGAAGCCGACCGAGCGTTTCGCGCGACGGACGATCGCGTCGATATCACGAATATTCTCGACACGCAGGAATGAGTCCTTTGTTTCGCAATTTACACACGTCGCTCACAATTTATCGGAAAGGGGGGGAGAGAGAGAGAGAGAGAGAGAGAGAGAGAGAAAGAGAGAGAAAGAAAGAGAGAAAAAAAAATACATGCCGCTATATAAAACGAGTGTCGATAGAATATTGTACGTCAAGCTGGGACCAACCCTTTCGTGTATTTCTTCGAAACATAGAGTTCCACGAGGACGAGCACGCGATCGGCGTCAGAAGACATGCAGCAGTCACCTCTGATGACCCCTAAATCCAGTTGCCGAGCGCCTCTCCTACGAGGACGACAATATTGCTACCTCGGGAGGGGTGTGTGTATGTGTTCCTTTCAATCGCGCTTGTCACTCATTACACCCTCTGTGCTTGAAACAAAAGGAAGACGTACTCGCGGTTTTCGTAAAGATGAGAAGTAGAGATAGAATCATAGAAAAAGAGAGGAAGCGTAGAGTTAAAAGGGACAGACCTCTCTAGCTAAATCTCTTTTCGCATATCTAAAACATCTTAAAAGACAGTGAAGAGAAAGAAGAGAAAGAGAGAAAGATAGAATATTTTAAAGCTTAAGAAAGTATGTCTAAACAAGACCTAAGGAGTGTGTCTCTCGATTAAACTAACCTATACTTTCCACCGCGATGAGAACGGATAGCGAGCAACGGCCAAGGTCGCACTGTCGCGGAGGCGAAAGAGAAAAGCACGCGCGCGCGCGCGCGCGTAGGAAAGAGAGAGAAAGAGAGAAAGATGAAAGGAGATTTCGTAGCGGATACTCAGGACGCCATCGATGACGCGAGTGCCTAGAAGACGCTAATGATGACGCGGGATTCTCGGGAGACACCAACGTTCGAGATATTCAGCAGGTCGGCCCGTTCGCTCGCCCTATCTGCACTCACCTGCACTCACTCGTGTATACGAGATGTCCGTACGCGCGCACTCGCGGCGAAAAGGAGAAAGGAGGCGAGGTGTAGAAAGTGCTGATCGAGAGTAACAGACCTCGGTAATCCAGGAGCGCGTTCCTTTTAGCCGTCGCGAATTCTCTTCTCTTCTTTTCTCTCTTTCTCTCTTTTTCTTTTCCTCTTCACTACGGTCGCAAAACGGTTCGCAAAAATCCTCCCCGAGGATCTTTATGCGGATGAGAAAGCGAAGCGCGGTACGAGAGCGGAATCGAAAATGGAACGTAGAGATTCCGGGATCTCCCCGGACGATGCTGGGCACGTTCGCGGCGCAATCGCGTCACGTCAAAAGCGCGCACGTACCTCAGAATTTGTTTACGCGGGGGTGGGGGAGGTGGAGGGAGAAGAAACGTCGTCGAGTAACATCCGGCACGACCGAGACCGCTGTCACGAAGGCGAGACGGTCAGCCGATCATAGATCAGCCGCACAATTACGATTTTGGCATCGGAGCAGAGAGGGGAGGAGACGGAGGGAGGGAAGGAGGGGAGGAGAGAGAGAGAGAGAGAGAGAGAGCAGAAAGGGGAAGGGAGCGCTGATCGAAAGACGAAGCGATAAAAGCACAAGGTGTCTGTTCCTTTTAACTGCACTCACACGATTTTCCTTTTCTGGAGGAACTCGCACTATTCGCGAGAACTCGGGGGAAGAAAGAAAAGGGAAATGACGGGGGCATGAGAGTGCGTAGTGTGGCGTAACAGGATACACACGGAACAATAGTCGCGGCA
>NW_017259213.1:6397722-6419793 GCF_001594045.1 Atta colombica | reverse complement strand
GAGAGAGAGAGAGAGAGAGAGAGAGAGAGAGAGAGAGAGAGAGAGAGAGAGAGAGCGAAAGAGGCGTTTACTTACTGGGCTAAACGGCCACGTAGTGTCAGGTAGAGCCCGAGAACATTCCAAGAGTTCCGTCGCACGGATTTACTTGCTCGGCTCCGCGGCAGTGGTGGCGGCGGCGGTGACGGCGACGACCAAGATAACGATGACGACGTGGACGTAGACTAAGCACGAATCGCAAGCGCACGATCGAACGCGAAATCGAACTTGCGAGCTGATTCGAGACACCCGTGTTCGAACTTCAGAGCGCGCCTTGCCGTGCGGTGATACCAAGCGGACGAGATTCGCGACGCATGGCACTCCCTCGAGAGCTCCTGGCGCGACTCGCTTTCTCTCTCTCTTTCTCTTTCTCCTCGTCTCGCTCTCTCCCTCTCTTTCTCTCTCCCTCACTCGCTCATGGAGGAGGAGACTCCTTTTTTTCCCTCTTTTTAACACCGTACTCGAAGAGCCCGACGTCCCAGTGGGATCTTCAACGCGCCCGGAAAACGCTCGCGACGTCCGCACACACGACGCACCACGCACCCTCTCACTACTTCGATCAGCGTTAATTTAAGATATATTTGCGTATTTACCTGAAATCTTGCGACAGAAAATCAAGAAAATGGCTGCCCTCGATGGCCACACCTCAATCTGTTGAGTGTATGGCGAATGGCCGCAGTGGTGGGGCTGAGCGGCGACGGCGGCAACTTCAGCTCGTTTCAGGAACGTGTCAAGCGTCAATGTATTTAAGGGCGATTATGGTTTCGCGAAATAGGGTCAATGATTTTAAATTTGTTAGGGTAAACGGACATTGATTTCGCGCGATGCAATACTATTTTTTAATATGTTTTTATTATTCTTAACATGTCTTGTAACGTGACGTTTTCGGTAAATAAAAAATAAAGATTAATTAATGACTATAATTATTGATTATAATTATATTTTTCCAAAGAAATGATTCTTATAAGCATATATTATTTAATACAATAAATTACAATAAATTACATTTGTATGAACAGATATTAAAATAATTACTCAATTTCAACATATTATCTACATCTTATCTATAATATAACCTATATATTGCATCTCTTGCATTAAAAAATTATATAGATATATAGAATAAAGAAATATTAAGAACAAAAATATTAAATATTAAAAATAAAAAATTAAAAATAGAGCTTAAATGATTAAATAAATATGTAATGAAAACAAATAAGATATAAAGATATAAAGATAAATGTCTTATCTATTGTGCATTATATTTAACCTCTATTCCTAATTTCTTTATTTCTATTTAATATTTATTCTGTTCCTAATATTTCTTCTATTGTGAATGGTGTCTACTAAATAATATGGAGAAAAAAAAGGAATAGAGAGGACAGAAAAATCTGAAGATGCAAAAAAACATATATTTGGCGGTATATATTTCTATTGATTGTTTGCGAATTCTAATTGATTTTCACGAGAGTTAAGCCACAATCATTGATCGTAAAAGCCGCGACGGAATCCATGAAATGGCTCAACGGGATCTGCTTAGAAATTCGCCGCCGCTTTCGGGGCCGCATGGCGCCCGCCACTCACGACGCCTCGCTTCAGCCCTGCTTTCGAAACCGGCGAATCACGTGTTATCGGCGCGCATCGTCACGGACCTGTGGAAGGAAACTTGCGCACACTTCACGCTTCTCACTTTGTACCGCCGCCACTTGTAGGTGACGGAAAGGGTTGGAAAATATGTAAGTAAGCAACTGTTTCTCTATCGTGTTACGGCCGTTTATTGTCGTTGTATTGCGTAACGTGAAATTTGTTAAAATTTAGAGAAATGAAAATGCTCAAAGTATTTCTTGAATTTTAATTCTCTTTGCGTTTTAAGACTGTTCGAATTAAAGCTATTGCAAAGTCGAAAAGGAAATATTAGAAAAGTATATAATTGCATTTTTAATGTAAAGAACAAAAATTATTTGATATAAAAAAGTAGTTTTCAAATATTATAGAAAGTAATCTTTTGAAATGTTTTATCATTACAAGAGAAAAGTATTAGAAATCTGTTTAATAGTTACATCGTGAAGGATACAAGAAATTTACGTATCTACACTTTTCCAATTGTGCAGAAGATTTTTTTTTCTTAAACGATGAACCAATTTCACGCTGATGAGAGGTGTGTGCGTACACGTAGTGTGTCATTAACTGGCTTATCAGCCGGATAAAATAAATGCCGGCGTCAAGAATTCCCCTTCCCCTCTCCCTCACAATTGCCAGCGAAATGAAATGATCTCGAGCGTTATACTTCCTATCCCTCTCCTTTCTTTTACGGAGGAATTCAAGGATGCGGAGATGGGATTTCTCGGTGATGACGTTCGAAGAAGTAAAAATTCGAATTAACGGACGAATTAATAAGTAATTCGGAATTCTTCATATACGGAGAGCTTCATACATAGTTCCGATTCTTTTTTTTTTTTCAATAAGTAGCACTCTACAGCGTTTTATTTGCGGGCTTTGACAATCAGCTGATCCGAAAGAAAATCTGAGCTATCCGCTTCTAATCACGGATCAACGCTCGTGCCTTCTCTTATTAATAAACAATCATAACCGACATATACCGTCTGCGCGTGCGTATTCATAAGTGTATGTACGCGGGTGTAGGTAATACATACGCGCGCGCATAGTGGCCAAATAAGAATGATGTCATCGCGTGACGCACGTGGAATTGGCCGACGCTCATGTTCAGCCGGCCCGAACCCATGGAATACGGGGAATACGGCCGTGAAACCTACGTATGCACGCGCATCTCATCTGAAGAAACCGTATCCGTTGATTATCAACGCATAGCGAACGCTCGTTACAAAGATACCGCCGATAAACCATACTTCTTCGACCGTGATAAATCGCGCGCGTGCAGCTTCCTTTCTTCTTACAGATAGAAAGCGCATCGTGCAAGTTACACTTGCGTGCGTCTCTGTCTCTATCTAGTTCAGTTAACACATCGAAATCGCTTCCCTAAAAAAAAAAAATAATAACAGATAGAAAGGAAACAAGAGATGTAATCGGTTCGAGGATTCTTTAGTAAGTCACAGCACAAGTCAAAGACAAGTGTGTTTGTCGGAAACTTTTTATTTGTTTGTAATTTTGATTTTTTACTTTTTTATTTTTTTTCTAAAGTGTCTATTAATATCTCACAATGAGTGAAAAATTTTCCAGTCTAATTGGAAGAAATATGGTGAAATAATAGAAAACAAATCCGAATATTTTCTTCTCTAGAATTTGTATTACAATTTGTTTGTTAGTATTAGCATATTGCCGTTATTTTCAATATATAACGTGCTAAGAAATTCGAGAAACGTGAGATTGTAAATCTGATATGCGAAAAAGTTTCCGTTTTGTGTTTAGTTCAAAGATTTTAACAATCATGCGTAATGCAATAATTACGCATTTATAAAACGTTGACAGAAAAGTTCAATTTCATATATATGTATGTAATATGGTATGAATAAAATATTAAACAATGCTTTGCAATTCGGTCGGTATCATGAATTCATGTATATTTCGCGTCAATTGAACATTCTTCAACCGAGACATTATGAACAGTTGTGTTATATAAATTCACGCGCAATTGTCATTTGTTATACAGTGCATGATATAGAAATAATGCCCTGGATGATGCGGAAAATTGGGATATCGCTCAATTATTATAGTCACTCAAATTATCGTGACATTAAAAAAACTTTTGTTACGTTGTATCAATCTGCAGCATGCTATAAAAAATTGTACAATAGCTAAAGAGAAGATGAGAAGAAGAGAGAGGCCCGATGTTACACCCGTAACGGCTAATCTATGAAATGATTCTATAGTATGCACGCGTTATCGCGTAGATATAGATGATAGAATTATCATTGAAGCTGTAAATCTTGCCTCACGGCGTTCGTTAGAAAACGATACAATGTACTGATGTAACTACGAATGAGAAAAAAGTCAGCTATGATGTCCATAAAGTTCATGTCCATCTATCACACAACCAGCCGTACTTTAATTTTGTTGCGGTGGTTCCGGGTCATTCGGATTACCGCCCATTTGTCGTCTCAGCGACTCGATCAACTCGGGGTTTGCGTTCTGCATTTGCTGCGCCAATTGTTGGCCTCTGAAATATTTATACGCATACATACAAAATTCACACAAGTCATTCATTTGCTACAAGGATACAACTCAAAAAATAGTTTCCCAGAAAATAAGTTTAAATATTTTGAATTATTAAAATTTTGTAATATTAATTTAAAATGCAATTTTAATGTATGACTGATTTTAGAGAAATAAAAGTTTTTTTTTCTATGTTTTCGTTTTTTTTTTTGCGAGCAACTGAAAAATAATCTTTTTTGAGTTTTGTTGTATATCAATATAACATTATCTATTGAATTAAATGTTATTCTGTTCTATCAAACTTACGCCTCTATGAGTAATTCCATGCGACCACCTTCTTCCACGTTACCAGACATAAGATTACACATCATGTTCTGCATAGCTGGGTCGGATAACATCTGACGTGCCATATTCATTAAAGAAGGATTACTTAAAAGAGCGCTCAAGTCCATGCCGGGTAAATTAGGCAGAGACTGATTAACACCTAATTGGGCCAATTTCTCTTCTGCCAACTGCAAATTGTTTCGATAACTCTCGTTATCTGGTTCCATCGCTAAGGCTTTCTCATAACTCTCCTTAGCCTCTTTATGCCTCTCCAAACTTGAATATGCTAAACCTAATCGACCATATGCCTTGCTGTATGATGGATCAATAGAAAGTGCTGTGTTACAGTCTTTGATGGCTAAGGTGTGATTACCAAGTTTGCTATGAACGGCAGCTCTGTTACAATAATACACTGCATTGCGAGAATCTAATGTTATTGCCCTGTAAGCGAACAAGCTTAAGTTAAAAAAGGAACAATATTTACTCAAATTAATAAAGAAAGACTATGCATACTTTGTGTAATTGGCAAGCGCTTCATGATGCTTTTCTTGTTTCATAAGTGTATTGCCTTCGTTTTTCAATCTTTCTGCTTCAGCCTTTGCTTCCGGTGTAGCTTCTGGACCCAGAACCGGCGCGGCATTCTCCACTGCATTTTTATAAATTTGATACAGATTTACATTTGCGGGGACATCAGAAGCTTGCACATTATAAGCACTCTCCAGACATTGGATTGCTACTTCCAAACTCTCTCGTGAATCAGCAGTTATATCGCCATCTTGCAACTGGTCTGTCAGAAACTTGACAATCGACGAGACTAGTCCCTTGACAGCCATCAGTACTTAGTGAAAAAATGCTCCTACAAAAACAACATCCAAAATGTAACATTCCATTATGCCATATATAATATTAAATTATCCTGTAATTAGTAAATAAAAAACAGTAAAGAAAATTAAAAGAAAAACAGCATTGAGACACAAGAGTGCGTCAAAGTATATATTTCTTTTAATGAAGCACCAGTAATTAAAAAAACTAAGACGGATTTCAGATCAAATCGATTTAACCAGTAATTAACCTATCAAATAACATATGTATTATCTTATTAATAATAGAATTATTAATTTGTTGTTGTTTAACATATGGAAAAGAATTACATTACGGACAGCAAGTTACATAGTTGAAAACTATTCTCTTGTTTTAAGAAAATTTTAATTCTGCCAGCTAAGTTAATCACCAATTAAGTTATCAGAATCCGGTCGAGATCGCCGTGAACGTGGCAGACGATCAACTATCGGATTGCGCTAATTCATCCTCGGTCAACATAACCAAAAAAAAATAATGTAATGACAAAGTATCATCGAGCGCGCTCTCGAGAATCAAAGCGGGCACAGAAGAGTAAAGGGATTTTCTTCAAGGATTCGATTTTTCGGATCACTGATGCTCATAAATGTTTCTCACGCGTTCACTTAAAACGGCATCAAACCGCCGAGTCTCGTGGATGTCGACGTTCGTGACAGCTGATATGAATGAATGTACGTAACGACCACGATTGAATACGTGGAGATAGAGAATGTGAGATAATCATACCTTTGTCTCGATCAACGGTTGACCCGGAGCCTGGAGCAGAAACGGAGCACCGAACGGAACACAAACGGAGGGGAGCCTCCACTCGCGTGCACGTAGAAGTTCGAAGTTGTCTGTTGAAGTTGCCTACTTCACTTCGGTGCGGTTTGCGCGCGCCTCGCGTACCAGCGGCGAACTTCAGTTGTTTCCGTTGTGCGAATTGGTACATGACTGGCGTGCTTGTATTTCGCTTCCGAAAAATGGGATCTGAAATGGAGAAATGGGGTATTTAGGTATACTTAGGCTGTATATTCGGCGAACAGAAAGCTTTAACGTTTAACTCAAGGAAATGTCTTATGGACCGAAACGTACGAGCAGTAATATATAACGTTGTTGTTGCGATGCGTTTTTTGCCGAAGATATGTGAAAAATCCAGCTAAAGCATGTGGAAAAAAATATGAGTTTTCCACAAGTGTATATTTTGTATCGCAATTCGCACTGTTTTTTTTTTTTTTTTGTAATTTCACGTACATTACGGAAACGTGTAACAACCATGATTTGAGATCCGCAGGTCGCCACTTTAAGTGCGCAAGCGCGCGCTACAATCTGTATTTTTGTGCAGTTGTTTAAATAATTATACTCTACTGTAAGGTAAATAAAATATTAAAAGTATAATATATTAATAATATAATATATTAATAAATAAATATATATATATATATGTGCGTGTGTGTGTGTATATATTAAGAAAATTAGAAAAAAAGGTATATTTCTTTAAAAGTCACAAATTTAAAAAAACCAAAAAATGAAAAAAAAAACTTATTCCAAAAAACTATTTTCCAAACTCAATAGAAAATTATTAATTAAATAATATTGCGGCAATAAAAAGAATATGCTTAACATGATTAAATGTTATTTTTGTCATTTTTGTTTTATGACTTTTAAAAGATATTATCATTTTGGAATTGTGATTTTTTTATGAAGTTAAGTTCAATTTTGATGACTGACTTTACTTATTCATGATAATAATTTGAAAATTACGTTGTTTTGATTTTTTAAATAAGGAAGCGATATATATATTAATAATTCTCAATGATTATATTTTATAATAATTAGATTTTATCATGCAAATTTTATTCACAAATAAGATTTTCAATATATAATATTTGTTTTAACAATATATAATAACAATAAGAACAAAATTCATTGATTAATTTTTGCATATCGATTAATCGAATGTAATAATTATAAATAATACAAAATTATTAATAATACAAAAGAGTAAATATACGTATTAATAATCATTATAATTTATAACTCAGTCAATTAATACAGAACATTGAAAGAATGTTGAATGATGAAATGTAAACGTTTTTTCAACATTATGCATTTCGTGATGTTAATTTGCAAAGTTATAAAGTTATAAGTTCAAAGTTTCTGATGTATTGATTCAACATTAGATCAATAATCGGAAATAGATTAAAATAAATTGAAATTTTTATGCGTATATTAAATCCATTAAATTAATTAAATAAAAAAACTTTTATTTAATTGAATTTAATTGAAAAACTGCATTTTCTTTTCAGAATTTTGAATTCGGCAAATATTCACGATGCATATATAGAAAAAGCTAATATTATTTTTAGATTGAAAAGCATAAAAATATGCTTTATGCATTCCTGTAAATGAATAAAAATGTGTTCGGAAAAAAAAAATTTATTTTTTTTGCGAATGCACATTTCTCAAAATCTGACTCCATTTCAATTCGTTTCAATCAATTCCGTTTACTAGGAATGTGTTACATGGATGATTTGCTATATCGATTTATAATAAATAAATACTTATTAATATATGTATAGATATATACAAAATTCAAATTTTTATGTCGATCTCTAATTTCATCGAATTAATGTGGACCCTGTTTTATAATGCGGAAAATTATGTTGTTGTCGTCTGTGCCAGCCAAAATATAATGATTGTTCATGTGGTAGAATGGCATCATCGTTTGTAAGCCATTCACGGCGTGTTGCATTTTCATTTGGAATTTCTGAAAATAATTGTGATTATATGTTATTTAAGAGAATTATTTCGTGTCATTGTATAAGAAATTCTCTAATGAGAGAAGGAAAAAGGAGAAAAAAAAGAGATGAACGGAGAAAAGTGAGGAAAAGAGGATTCGTTTCTTTTATTTATACATAAAATAGTAAATTTACCCCGGCAAACATATATTCATAAATATAAAACTGTCCACTCTGGGTCGTCACAATCACAAACACATCGCTGTTGCCATACTCTGTAGGAGAAAATAAGTGAATTATTATAAATAAATCATAATAAAATCATATATAACAAAATCTCAATCATAATAATAATCGTTAATATAATAAATTGGGCGAAAACATGATATAAATATACGTGCGTCTTCTAATTATATTAATTTATTATTTTGATAATCATACCATCGGTGTAGAAATACTCAATCCCGTTAATCTGATGGGAATGAAAAATGCTTTGATAACTATAAAAATTTCGAAACTCGTGGTCGTATTTATAAATGTTCACTGCGTTTGTATCAGGATTGTCCAGTAGAACGAAATAATCTTTTTCTTGTGATAGACTTTTTACATAACGGCTTCTGCTTGTGAATGTTCTCAACTGTTCAAACTACATTCGAAAAAATAAAAAAGTTTTTACATAAAGGAAAATTAAATTAATTTTTGTATAAATTTTAAATTATTTTAATTAATTTTTTTGTGAATAATTTTTATATTATGCTCGTTTTTATATTTATATAGGATAGTATAAGTTCTAATTTTCATATTTTACAAAATATAATGTCATTCATTTTATCTTAATTATTTAAGCAATTAATTTATACCTTTTGTGTTGTTGGATCGAATTTGTATAATAAAGATTTCAAGGACTCGCTATAACAGCCGATAAGAAGAAATACTTCGTGATCGATATTGAAAATCTGAATGGACCAAGCACCATCCGTAGGAATTTTCTGCACTAACGTTGCGTTTCTTATCGAATGCACTTTATAAAGCAAAGAATTTGTGCGATGTGTTGCACGTACTTTATCATAGTATATCGCCAAAACTATATACACATCGCCTGCAAATTAAACATTACATTAATTTTTTAAGTTTCATTAATATTTCATTATAATTTTAATGACAGATTTTTTAATGTGCTGCGAATACCGTCATGCTTAAAAATTTTAGCATCCTTTAGGTAGCCTTCTATTTTATGAAAAACTTCTTCGTGATTCATTTTAAAATTTTCTATTGTCATCAAGGAAATCGTAGTATATTCTGATCTGATTTTCGAGGTGCATTCTTTGCTGCTTGAAACAGTGTTCGTCATTATATTCACACCGAACATTTCGCCTGGATCGTGAAAATTTTTCACAATTTCCCCGGCGTTTACTCGCCACTCTCGTATAGTTCTGTTCGTGTCACTGAATTTAATGACATCAATCACAGACTGATACGTACATGAACAGTTGTCAAGTAGCCCACAAAATCTTCCAGGTTGCTCCCTATACATATTCAACCTGACCGTGTTCTCGTCAAAATACACTACATCGATCTTACTGACATTGGTCCCAGGTATCTTTAAATCTTCTTCCTCCTCTAGATAGAAAAAAATGTTGCGCAAGGTTTTGGACATTTGCGAGCTGTACTCGATATTCTGTTCGATTATTTTCCAAAATTTCTCCAAGTTCTCAATAATATTGTCTATCTTTCCTTTGAAATTGTTAGCGACAGAATGCAGATTCACGCCGTTCACAAATCCAGAAGTACTTATGTTTTTAATCCGAACATCCGCCTTGAAAATCTGGAAGAAATAATTGAAGAAATGCGACCCATACATAAGTTACAATTTTTAAGAAATAATTTCTTCTTGATATGTACATATATAAACATTATTTTATTGAACGATAAAGTTTAATTCAAGCTGAATCAATATTTAATTCTTAAATATTGGATTCAGCTTGAATATTTTGTAAATATTTACGTCAAATTACAATAATTTAAGTTGATTTAATCCCGTAATTTGAAATCTTTTAAATTTTTCTTTAGATATATAAGAAGAATATATAAGAAGAATCTGTGCTTAACAAATTTTTTTGCAATCTATTAAAATTTTAGGGATTTTTTTAAGTTAGGGTTTGTACTAACAAGGTCACCAAAGATGTCGACATTTTCATCATTATTTTGTATACCGTCGTTATATTTTTCCATTATATTGACATTATTAATTAGTGGCGCAACAACGTCTCCATCAACTATCAAGTCCTCTTTGAAAGTCTTTACGCCATCTATTATTTGCACCTCGTCAACGTCATTGAGGACAAAATTAGATGGATAAATTCCATTAATTTTTCTTATATTTGCATTGCCTAAAATACGTAAATAAGATAATATCAAATTTTTCTTAAATAATTTTGCATGGAAGCTCTTTTTTCTTAAAAAGAATACAATTTTATCGTAAGATCATAAAACAGTAAATTCTGTAAAAGTGTATCAATATTCGTATTATTTAAATTACAAATTGAAATAAGAGAATAGTGTCATCATTATAATTTCAATTTAAGTGAACTTAATTCAGATAATTGTTAATTGCCAAATCATTTACCTGTTACTGTAACGATACCATTGAATTTCATATCGCACGTAATTTCATGATCTCCGCTAAGAGTGACACGATCCTTTACAAACTTGTCAAAGTCAATTTTATTCAAATTTTGTAGATACACATCACCCAGTACCTCGAGCTCCTCGAAATAAATATTGTCCGGCATAACGTCGTTGGAACGGACTGCTGCGTTGACGGACGCGTTGAGATTGGCGTCGTTTACATAAAGCTTCTCGACCGTAACATCCTTAAGGAATATTAACGGACCAACAATCATGTCATCGTGATTCTGTTTAAAGACAGAATTATTGAACTCGAGGATATTCACATCATTGATATTGGCAATACCCAAATCGCCATTCACTTTCAAATTGTCCACGACAAAGTCTTCCTCGAAGATTTTCGTTCCGTTGATCTCGATGTGTTCTCCGTAGTCGATCACGGCATCCGATATTATTTGTTGAATTTGCTCGATGTTTGAATAATTACCTCTAACCGCCCACGCACGAACATCCTCTTCAAAGATCACTTTTCCCGTAATAACTTGGTCCCTATCTTTGGTCACAGCGTTATTTAATAGATGAGAGATAGAAGCAGGACTAGTTGAATCTGTGTCCCAGGAAATATTTCCGTGGACTTCCAAGAGGTCGATATTTTTTACGGGAATGTACAACAAGCTATCGTATAACTACAACACAAGACGAAAAAAGAAAGAGAGATTATTTTTTTAAGAAAAACTTTGAAAGATTAATAGATAAGATATAGTTTTAAGTACAATGCTTATGTAACTTGAAAGATATTTTAATAATTTTTAGAGTAATTTTAAATGACTTTTATAAATAAACTAAAAATTCTTTGAAGGCATCTTTCAATTTCTATCTACTTAATTAATGTCAATTATCTGTTAATAATCGATGTACAAGTCAGACTAATTAGATGTTAAAATAAAAAACTTTATTTTTACCTCGCTTACGTTGCGTCCATTCATTTTTGGAGTAATCACGTCGCCTTCGACCAATAGATCGGTGAACGTTACGTTGCCCATGATTGTCAGAGGCTCGTCCACCCACATCAGTTGCGAAGCGTTTTGTTTGTTGATAAAATCCACTGTGACATTGTCGGAGATGACAACATCAGCAGTGAAGTATCCTGTTATCGTTTGCTCCTTTGATTTAGAAAGAACACTGGCGGTCCAATCATTGAAGTTACGTCCACGAAGAGATTCTATCGTTATGTTCTGAACGATCAAATTCTCGATGCTTCTTTCTGACGTTATCACAATGTCATTTTGCGACAGTTCCTCTAAGAAACTCTCGGTCGATTGCCCACCCACTTGATCAACCATTAGATTCTCCACCGTCAAATCACCGTCGATAACGATTTTAATTGATTCAGAACTCATCAAATCTTTCAATCGCGTCTGATTTATCTCAATCCCATTCAATGTCTCCACTTCCAAATTTTGTACGTGAAACTCTGGTACCTTCAAGAATGCTAGCCGATGATTGTCGTCGGTGTGAAGCCCGTTCTCGAAGAAGACTTCGCGATTATTGATAAAACGAACATCGAGATTATCAACGAAGACACGACATGCTTGAACAGCGGGAAGTTCCACGGTTTCTGAGAAATTCACACGCGTCTCATTCATGATGTCGTTCACATTAATGCCATTGAAAGTTAGAGTAATGATATCTTTCGCTCGGAGAGTTTGTACGTGCAACTTTTCTCGGATCGTTAATGAATTTGGTTCAACTTCGAAGAAATTATCGTGAGGACCATTCTCATGAAAGAATTGATCGACGTGGAAGTTCTCGAAGCGCAGATTAGTGAAATCGCTCGGTATCTCCTTCATCGTGGTATATAGAAAGTCGCTCTCCGCGAAACCGTTGAGGTACTTAGTATCAAGTTTATCGATAGTGAATCCGGCTTCCAAAGTGATTTTTTCGGTGATAGTCTGATCGGTAGATTTTGTCCAGTATCGATCGAACATGTCGGTCACGTTTACCAGATTATCTTCCACGAAGAGCTTCGCTGTCTTGTCGACCATGATATTCTGAACATGCAGATCACCTAGTATCGTCACATTTTTGTAGATCTGAAGCCACTTATCGGGCATTTTTATCATAGACTCATTCGTGTCGATCACCAAATTCTCGGTAACGGTAAGTTTCGCCAACTTTAATTTACCTTCAAAAAAATATATAAATATTGAATATAGTATTGGAATATTAGTATTAATCGTAAAAGAGAGAATAACTTTTGAGATTGGAAAAAGTTGATTAATTAATGATGTAATTATTCTAACGTATTTGTGTAATATTATATTAATATTAATATAATTATTAATTATTATATCATTAATTAATTATTAAAATCATACTCGCTGTAAACTGTCACAATTTACAAAATTAGTTAAGAAATTACCCTCAATAACGTTCTTTCGAGACTTTCGTGCAGCTTCCTCAACGGGCACCCCATTAACTCTTTCCGCATACAGATTTTCAATGTGTAACGCTTTCGCATAGAAATCATCAAAACTCTGATTTGTTGTTGTAGTCATAAGTTTATCGGTAGAAACACCATTCACCATTTGTGCCGTAAGATTCATAATTTGCAGCGAGTTCTTATATGTGATCGTACCTATGATTAAAATACTATCAAATTATGATCAACTACATACAAAATCTGTAGCTAATTGTTTTTGTCGATTTTTGCATTTAAAAAAACATAAAAAATAGACTGTTATACTTAACCATTGATTTTCTGAGCGCGATTAATGATAAATAAATCGTCCATCAACTGATCGATGATTGTCCCATTCAGGTTTTTAATCTTTAATGTCGGTACTGTTAAATCGGAATGCAATATAAGAGTATCATTTGAATACTCGACAGAACTATTTGCAATGGCAGACCCAATTCCTTCGTCATTTTGTAACAACCAATCTGTAGAAATATTGTTTATACAAATCGATATAAAAAAATATATCGCATTATAGAAATTATTCTTCATAGCAAAAAGTCATATTCATATCACAATAAACTCACAGTAGTAACGAATGAATTATGTTATTGTGAGATTATCAAAAAGTCACACTGACATTATTATCTTGATTTGTATATAGCAGTTGTATATAGTTAAGTTGTATATAGTTAAGTGCAACCTTTATCATAGCTGCATAATGATATTATAGATATCATACCTACGACAAAGTGAATATTTACTTACGATTTTATTGCGATATTTTTGTGACTTCTTTTGCTATGAGGTTTTTTCAAACTTACATTCGGGCGGTATTCCACAGAGAGAGTCAACCTCGAGATTGTGTATAATGAGATTTTTCGCACGTAACAGATTTGCGAACTCTTCAGTTTCAAAGGGAATTATCTTCTCCGACTGCATATTCACGTTGTTCACGAAATCCACTTGCATTTGGTCGATTTCCAACTCATCCAGATATACATCATTAGCTATAATCTTTTCCTTGAACGCTTCCAATATATCAGCAGTCATCTCTTGCGAATTTAATTGTTTTGCCTGGACGTTGTGGACATTGCGATCGAGTTCTTTCAGAGCTTTTGCAATTTGATGAGGTGACAGGATATCTTCTTCAGTCACAACCTCTGCGCTGTCCACCATGCCGGATCGCAAGATCAAACTGTCAAAATTCACTGGCTCTGAAATTGTCAAATTCTTTGCAGCTGGTAAGAGCAGCTTCCAGGAAGCTTTAGCTTCTTTTACGGCTGACATTCTCGCTTGTAACGTTTCGATCAGATCCGATAAGCATTTTCTTGTTGCATCGGTATTATTCACATTGTTATCTGAAATTTTATTTTAATCTTTTTGAATCATCAGGCTTGATATTTATTTTTATAACAATATAAAAAAAATACTTAAATGATTTGTTTAATATATATATAAATGCCTCAATAAATGTAAAAGAGTTAATAATAAAATAAAAATTGAAAACATTCCATGAATATCTTTATATTTTTCTATTTTATAAAAAGAATTTATCGTTTCTAATAAAATATAATAAAAAAATATATAAATAATATAATTATGAGATAATAATATTATATATACTTATTTTATAATAATCGCTTTTTCATGACAAATGAAAAAATAATTATTTACCTACTGGTACCAAAGTCATCTCAACTTCCCATTGTTCCACCCAATATACGTTTTTTTCTACAAGGACCAATGTTAAATTTATTGTATGTTCGTTCAATAAGACTATCATATCAACTATTTTTTGATTATCCTTAAAGAGTTTAACATTTTCGCTTTTCCAATCGGATGTACTATGAAATTTATATAGCTGGATAATATTCTGTAAATTATTTGTTGCATTATTAACGTATCACGCTTCAATTTTCAATTTATTTTAATATTGAACAATTGTACACTTACATCGTGCGCTACAACTATGAAAGTATCGCCGTCTATGTGAAAAATTCTTATCAGACTATACGGTTCGATGTCAGGAAGGCTGAACCAATCCAGCAATTCTCCTCCTGGCAACAATACATTCCAGATTCTAGACAATGTCCTACTTTAAAGGAAAAGAAATAAAAGGAAGATTTTATCGAATATATACGAACCGTCCCAACAGAACACATCGCTCGGTCCTAAATCATTTATCATCAGTATGAAGTTGAAGTCGCCATGAATGTAGTGATGCACCGACGTCGGACGTGATGCACCAGCAGTGGATAGTAATTGTATCCTTACGATGTTATTGTCCTTGAACTCATACACTTCGGAACCGATCCACGGATTCTCGGCGTAATTCTGGGCGAATACAATGATCGTTGATCGCCGGTGCTCGAATGCGGTGACCGATATTGCGCCGGTCATCCTCATTTCGTCGACGACGTCCATGTATGTGCCGCTCCATCGGTAGATCCTGCAATTCAATTGAACGTGAGAAAAATAAAAATTTGAAAGAAAGAAATATTTAGTTCGATGTATTTGTTTTTACTGCATTGAGAAAAATGAATGAACCAGAAGATTCTGATTATATCAAAATTTCGTTTCTCAATTCTAGTAGCTTTAATCAGAAAATTCTAATTTATTCATTTTCAATTAATCCAACTAGACATTCTTCTCAGATATATGTATTTCAAGACCAACACGATAAGAAATTTAAATTTAATTATTTAAATTAATTTAATTTAATTTGTCTCTCTGTTCTGTTTAGGAATAATATCACGAGACTCACACGGATGATATGGGAAATTTGTTGGCATTATTGACGATAATCAGATATAGTTGATCGGCTTGTATGAAAAATTTAGCATCTACAGGGATTCGTTTGTATCCAATGGTATGACGAAATCGCAACGGCTGATTCGATTTTGCCGTGTGAATACTGCATAGACTGGGCTCGTAACATACTAATAGATAGTTGGTGTTCTTCCATATGATACTCTATGATATCATAATCGATGCAACTCGTTTACATTGTGTACAGTGGATTGTAAATAAAGTTAAACATATTAAAAATATAAGAAAATATATAAAAGATATGTAATATAAAAGATATTTAGATTAGATTATATTATATTTTGCATTTTATATTAATATTAAATTTTATATTACATTTTAAATAAAATTATTAATATTAAATATAATTTTAATAGTATAATACTATAAATTTCATAATATATTTTATGAGATAAAGATTAATTATAATTAAAGAGTGATTTGTACCCTGACAAATTTAATGACGGTTCCCTTTTTGATCCGATAAACTTCGCGTAACGTGTCATAAGTCTCATTCCAGGAAGTCGCATTGAGAGAAGGTACCATCACACGATTGCTGTCGAGAATGAATACTCCGTCGAGCATATCTATTGCGAATGGCTGATGATCGCTTGTTATAGGAACTCGCCATGATCTGTCCCAGTTAAGATTATATGATTTTTCTTGCACTGTAATCAAACGTCTACTATTTTTTATCTCGATAAACAAATAATTTTTATTTGATTATGAAATTATTTCTATTTGATTTTGAGTATATTATTATTATGTGTTTAATCCTACTATTTGCACTATTTTTTTAATGTAATTATTCACATACAATATCTTTGACATCTTAATATCATATTTTATTGTTCCTTTTAATGATTTACAATTAAATAAAAATTGATAATAATCTATACGCTGTTCAAAGATAAATGCAATTTTTTTCAACTATGAAACAATTTGTATTAAATGTAATAATGTTTACAAATATAGTAATAATGTTTACAAATATTTAATGAATTTATAAATTATGATTATTTAAAAAAAAAGATACTTGTCATTAAAATAATGTTATGCGGATTTACCTGGTGATGTTTCTTGGATATGTATTTTAATGAATTCTGTCTTGGATTGCCGTAATTTTTCGTCGAGATATTCGTTCAGGTCTATCGCGTGCACGGAAAATAATAGTATAGAAATATAACTTTCCAGCTGTAATACGATAGATATTGAAGAAACTGAAGAAATGTTGCGTTTAACCGTGATTTTTCTGCATTTACACAACTGAAAAAGACAATACTCACGAATAGAAAGAAGAGTTTCATGATTTTGTGATTTTGATCACGGATATCGTAGCCGTACTGAATCCATTCACGGCAAAGGCCGAATATTGAGAAATTTTCGGAAACAATCCGTGATATTAGGATGACCTTCTTGATATCTCGCGCATATGAGAAGCGAGTATTAATATAATAAATGTAAATATGTCAATATTATGAAGCATAAATATGAAATGTATTCCTCTTTTAAATCTAACGATACAGGCAAGGCAAAAGATAAATATATACGTACTATATACAGAACACGTATAAATATCTTATTGGAAATCAAAGTTATAATTAACGGATATAATATAAAACAGACAAGAATTTTTTCGTAAAATTTGTTACGATCTGCTCTAAAAGAAACATGAAGAATTTGATAAAAAATATGTATTAATTTGCTGGCGTACTGTAGACAATTTGTTTATTAGATATGCAGTATGGATATCTGCATCTAGTGCAAGTGCATCTTGATCAAATATACTTTTATATATTGCAACATCTCATCAGAGAAAAATAGAAATAGTTTATACGGAGGGGAGGGGGAAGGAGGAAGTTCATTTTTTTTTGTGTCGCAATATTTTGTCGTTTATTAATTTTATTATATTAATTCTGTGGTGCATTCAGAGAGAAATGGACAAAATAATATTATATCAATCGCCGTGATTAAATGTCAATAACCTCTGGAAAATAAAAAACCGAAATAGATGTATAATATGTAAGATATAAAATTTTTTCTACTTTTTAGAATTGTAAAACATCGATAGAAGAGGAGTCCAGTATTTAGTTTTTTCATAATATAATTGACAATATGAGATGACAGATAGAATAGTCTTTGTATAATCTGCTTCTACATATATTTATATATTTTACACTCCTCGCGCTTAGAATAAAGAAATAATTTCCCGTTTGAATTTCGAATTAATAAAATTAATAAAAAGAAAAAGATAATGGAAATAAAAATTGTTCAAAATAAAAACAAATAATATGGAACAATTTATATAAGATCCAGTAAGAATTTCGTCGGATTTTTTCGAGATGGTCTTCGATCAAAATAAAATAAGCAAGGTATAAAATCATCCGCTATTTTAATCCTTCAAATTCTAATGTTTTTCAACCTCCAGAATTACATAAATCCAATATTAAAAAACAATTTTTTTACCATAAGCGACGTTTTTTTATATCATAAGCGTCGTAAAAAACACCATTTCCATAATTCAAATCATAATTCAAAGGCGATTCAAATCTTCGCGCTTGCGCGCGCTAGGGAAAAGATTACATCGGGATGAATTTCGAACGTTACATTTGGACGCGCGCATGCGCGAGATGCGAAGACGCGTGCGCACTAATCCAATGCGAGGAGCGTCGCGTTCTCTGATTGGCTAGATGATCTGCGCGACGAGACATGACAACGAACGGCGAATCGCGGGCGCGGTCTCGACTGTCTCGAACGGACTCGAATGTCTCGAACGCATCGGTGATCGGTGGTTGGCATTCGGTCGACTGGTCGACTCAGACCACTGTGCCACTGTGCCGCCCAGTGCAAGTAGTACGCGCTACCGTGTTCCGTTACAGAGCGGAAGAACGGAACGATCAGATTGAGCTGATTGAGTCGGTTTGTCTCCATCAGGCGGTCTTTTTCTCGGCCCTTTCCCAATTCGCACTTTTTCTCCGTTGTCCCATTTTCGTTTTCGTTCCATTTGCGATCGAGTTCGGAGTTCCCGTCCGCCGCCGCGGGATACTCGCGGACGCCGGCGCGCCGGGAACGCGACGCCGCGAGATTCGAGAACGCGGCCGCGCGCAGCTGCGTGCGCGACCGAGAGACGAGAGTACGAGCACGCGCGCTCGCGTGCGTCTGTAGTCTGTAGTGCGTGGCTGCGTATGTGTGTGTGAGCGCGTTCGCGCACGCGAGCGAGTGATTCCGAGATCGTCGAGCGGCTCGGCGCTCGCGTTCGTGTATGCGAGCGCAACCGCGTGCGGGCGGTTCCCACACGACGTCGTCCGTGCAACAAGTGTCAGGAGGCGGACAGTGTTGGTAGCGGAAACTGTGCTGTGGTACTTAATACGGAATACGTGTGCATGGTGCTACTGGATTAGCGCGTATGACGGAAGGATCATTCGATCGGCGTCTAACAATCGTTATCAATCAAACATCGGTCACCGTCACTATCGTCACAACGACGTGCTGAGAGGAGACCGTCACCGGCGAGGGCGCGGGGATGGGCTGCGCCGTGAGCACTACCGGCGAGAAGGAGGCCGCCGAGCGGTCCAAGAAGATCGACAAGGACCTCCGCGCTGATGGCGAACGCGCCGCCAGCGAGGTCAAGCTCCTGCTGCTCGGTAAATACCCGTCACGATAACTCTTCTCGATACTCGCCGAGTACCAACATCCTGGCGCGTCTAATGCGTGGAACACGTAAGATATACCGTGACGGAAAATTTCCGGACGGACTTCCATCGACCGTTGTTCCTCGGACCTGGTTTCGGGGATTTCGATCCTCGGATTTCGGAAGACGACGGCAAATTTGCATCCCCTGCTTCGACGACGCGCCTATATACTCTGATTTCTTTCTTTTTCTTCAGTCTTTCTCTCTCTCTTTTTTCTCTTTCTTTCTCCATTCGTTCCTCTTTCCTTCTCCTCGCACATCGTCTTGTCTCGTATCGCGCGTGTATCGCGTATTGGACACACCATGCACCCGCCGAACGCTCCCGAAGTCGCGTAGCCCACGATCCGCAAAATCACCGCCTCTCTCTCTCTCTCTCTCTCTCTCTCTCTCTCTGCTCTTTCTATTCCTCTTCGCTTTCTTCCTCTCTGAATCACGAACGCTATAAGGAAGAAAATTATTATTATTAGATCTGTCCTTTTCCAGCGTTTATTTCTCTAATTATTGCGATGTATCCTTTGCATTTTGGTGTTCTCAAGAAAATAGTCATAACATCATAAGATATGACCTCATATATAAAGATCTGTTATCAACCGGTTGTATCAGAGAAGCCGCGACAATCTTCAAATCAATTGGTGAGATATTTTTTCCAATCCACAGTAGATCCGCTCGCTTTTCTTCTTGCCTTGATGATGAAATATTTTTCTCTTTCTCCTTCCAGAATCTTAGAGTATCCTTCACCTTATCCAAGAGGTAAAGAATCCTGTAGAAAAGAATTACCGAGCTTCTCCAGCAATTTCCTCCCCATCTTTCCTTGGAATCCTATAGTCTTACGAATCAAATAGAGCAAGCGATTTGTGTGCCAACGAGAGAAAGAGCTGAAATGCAACGGTTGATATTGCGTCTAATCCAGGCGACGAGACTCCTTTCCTAGCGTCTCGCGACACGGTGCCTTTCGGTCGGTTAACACGCTCTCGATCGCACGAATACAAGCGTCCTTCTTTCTCGCGAAACGCTTCCCGCAGTGGCGTGCGTGTGTCACATTTTACGTTCCTTCTATGGCTAAAACGTAGACGATCACGAAATTGCGATACGCCGTATTTTAATTCTCGGTCGCATTCTCTCGTCGGCCAAAATCCGCGGTTTGCTTTGCCGCTATCCAAGTCCTTTTAAAAAAAGAGAAATTTCCTGTTCCCTGAAACGGGAGCGTTCTTTTAACAATAGAATTTACAATCGGCTGTATGCACTCGTACATTCTGCTTTTAGACGTATAGAAGGATTATAGAAATAGAAAAAGAACTTTTGGTGAAATATCTAAATATTTAACAAGATACAGATCTGAAAATAATTTTATTGGACTGTTAAAATAATTATGTAGGAAACTTAAGCATGATGGGCAACGTTTCAATTTTCTAACAATCAATTTGAGCCTACATAATTATTTTGATATTATTTGAAGTCTAACACAATTATTTTTTGATCTGTCTAACTAAATTTTTTAATAAAACTGTTCTTTTTGCGCAATGTCTGAGACATCGAAATAATAAATTTAAAGCAATTTTATTCATATTGATTAAAAAGCTGGAATTAAAAATGTATGCAAAAAAAAATGATTATGTGTCATTCAAATGATTCATTTCTCTGCAAATATGTTTTTAGATTTGCAAATTAGGATAAATATTTTTCTTGTATACATCTAATACACTACAAATACATTTAATTACGCGAATTTATTTCAATATTTATTATTCGTTATCGTCAAATGTTGGAAGTAACTGATTCAATAATAGTACTAAAGATCCAGTATTGTTTAGTATTGTCAATGCGTTCAAAAAAATTTTGAAATTCTTGACCGACATCGCAATGTGGAATCGCGATGTAGAACGCATACATCGTTACGGGAAACTTGAATCATCGGCCGCGTGTGAATCACGAGAGATTACGTCTCTCTGAGATCGCACGGAATTATCTTCGTCTCACTTATAGGAAAAAAAAATTACTCTTCCTGGAAGGGGAAAACGAGTACTAGTTGCAATGACTTTGCAATGACTGGCGGAACTGATCGTTAATCGGACAAAACTCATCGACAAAGATACCGATGATTAATCGGTTAATTAGATTGATTACATATCTGGCAATGTGTTGATTGTGAGCATTTTTGCATAGACTCGTATTGATTCAAAAATAGCGAGTCGTTATGATAAATGAATTGCGGCGTTAACAATGCACGGCGTGACCGCGATTTTAATTATGTCAAGGAAGACTCGAGAATTTCTTTATCTCATGGTCACGATATTTGATATTTGATCATTTCAATGTGATACGATATTTAATTAGATATTGTTTGATACAATATTTAGTATGATATATTCATATAATATAATTATAATATAATTATATGTATGATTGTTGAACAT
>NW_017259213.1:6396684-6397622 GCF_001594045.1 Atta colombica | reverse complement strand
ATATATATATATATATATACATATATATACATATCTAAATTCAAGGTGCTGGAGAGTCTGGCAAATCTACGATAGTAAAGCAAATGAAAATAATTCATGAGACCGGCTACAGTAAAGAGGAATGCGAGCAATACACTCCTGTGGTATATAGCAACACAATACAAAGTTTAATGACGATAATCAGGGCCATGGGGGATCTTAGAATCGACTTTGCTGAACCTAGCAAAGCGGTAAGTCTGCGCATCTTTCTGCTAAATCATTATGAAATATTCGTTTTTAAGAAAAATTGAATGTGAAATTCAATTCAAATTCTTTTTTTTTTATCAAGATAATTATCTTCGCTACATTTTTTTCGTTTAGAAAATATAGTTCTCTTTTTAATTTTATTTAAAAAAATAATTTCTTAGAAAGAATAGCTTTATTTACGGAATTTATGATAGACGACAAATCTTTTACATCAATCTATGATATTACGTGCACTTATTAACTGCACTTCGCTAACTTTCTCGTGTCCCACTGGCACATTAGATAATCGGCCTTGTTTTGCGTTGTAGGATATGGCGCGACAATTTTTCACCCTAGCATCGGCGGCGGAGGAGGGCGAGCTGACCGGAGAACTAGTGCTATTAATGAAGCGATTATGGCAGGACCCGGGACTGCAGCTTTGTTTCTCGCGTAGCAGGGAATACCAGCTCAATGATTCGGCAGCGTACTACCTTAACGCACTTGACCGCATAACGCAACATAATTATGTCCCGACACAGCAGGATGTTCTGCGAACGCGCGTCAAAACCACCGGAATCGTGGAGACACATTTTTCTTTCAAGGGCTTACATTTTAAGTACGTTGCCTACCATTATCTAAAGATATTTAATTTACTTTAAACAAATTATGAATCATTAATCATTGAACAAATTATTCCTAATGTGCGTATAAGA
>NW_017259213.1:6372036-6396584 GCF_001594045.1 Atta colombica | reverse complement strand
AAATAGTCAAAACGAAATGGTTTTATTGTACATAAAAAAATATTTTATTATATCTAAAAAAATCAAGATATAATGTATTTTCTCTTTGCAGAATGTTTGATGTTGGCGGTCAACGGTCTGAAAGAAAGAAATGGATACATTGCTTCGAAGGCGTCACTGCGATCATCTTCTGCGTTGCTCTGAGCGGCTATGACCTGGTATTAGCAGAGGACGAGGAGATGAATCGCATGATAGAATCGATGAAGCTGTTCGACTCGATTTGTAATAGCAAATGGTTTGTCGAAACGTCTATTATACTGTTCCTGAATAAAAAAGATCTGTTCGAAGAAAAGATCACCAGGAGCCCGCTTACTATCTGTTTCCCGGAATATAAGGGCGCCAACACCTACGAGGAATGCGCCTCTTATATCCAGATGAAATTCGAAAATCTGAATAAAAGGAAGGATCAGAAACAAATCTACACGCACTTTACGTGCGCAACAGACACATCCAATATACAGTTTGTGTTCGATGCCGTGACCGACGTAATAATCAAGAACAACTTAAATAATTGCGGATTACTGAGTTAAACATTCCAATACTCGATCAGTAAATTATCGAAAAAGAAGGGATATATCTTAATACATTGACGACTCATTAATCTTCGCGAATGCATTAGAGAATGATGAAGAGACTGATCGAAAGTTTTAAGAGAAACGTATCCATAAATACGAATATATATTATGCGAGGATTTTATTTACATACACATACACAAACATACATTAGGCTCTTGATATATTTTATAATGGTATTATGCAACTCTATTCGATTCTATAGTTTTTAATGAAATGTTCTTTGTAAAAAAATTCTGCGTAAATTCATCCGGATTTTTAGTATAAATGTGTTACTCGATCCTTAACTTATTAATTTTACATTCGGCGATTAGACAACGAAGTATTCTCAAATTACGAACAAAGTATTCAATATATTTGGGAGTTAAATTGATATTTCAGTCTGATGACTGAGCATTTCGCGTTGTCGCCAAGAATGTTTTTTATGCACTGTTTATAAAATAATAATTATTTTTGAAAATTATTTTTGAATTAATTAACATATATATTGATATCTGATTAAATAGATTACATTTTTAAAAGTATTTTTTAAATTCCTTATTGTTATATGTTTATCTCTTTTTGAGTTAATAAATTTTCATTATTTTTTTTTTTTATAAAAGAAAACAATGCTTTTCCTGGCAATGCGCGGAAGAAAAAAAAAGAAAAAAAATTCGAGGCGATAATGTTAAATATATAAAACGTATCGTTTACTTATACTCCCGATTAAGAAAATCAGAAACAGTCCTTTGTTTCTGTTGTTCTCTAAATGTAATTTAACTATACTAACCTAGATAGCTATTAATTTAGTGATATTTCCTTGTATATAATTTATTAAGCTAAAAGTGATTACGTATTAAGCAAAAACATATTTCTGCTCATATCTACTTGCATTATAATGACAAATAGAAATTTAACATCATAATGGGCATCAAACACAGCTCTCTGTGCATCTTTTTTTACAGTATATATTTATCAATTTGAGAGAAAAATTTTTGTACAAGCTTCTCTTTTTTTATATATATATATACGTATTAATAAGTAATAAAACCGAGGGATGTTTTCATTCCTCGATTCGCCAAACGGACGTAATGACAACGTTAGCATTAGTACACGAGACAAGTCGAAATCAAATTTCTTTATATACACACAGTTTAGATCAATAAATGAAATTTCTTCTTTTTTAAAAGTCGACGCTTTCTCTGTTCCCGACTGCTCTGTTTATTAGACCATTCAATACATATATACATGTTCAATGTTTTACATCTTGTATAGGTGAGAATCGATTTAACTGATAAAACGCATCAACTATGCACGCAAGCGTGAAGAAATGCGTGTTGCCAAGGTGCAGGACAAAACCCGTATCCTACGTGTAATATAAGTGTACATCGGAAACAATTTTCTCTTATATTGGCTATACATATTTTATTATACTACTTTACACATATGTATACGTCCCGCGACGTATACAGTTAGACCTTAACTGAACTGGAAGTGATAAAAATTAAGGTATTAAATAGGAATATGTACAATTTATAATGGGGTATTTTCCAGCAAAGATAATACACTGTGTTGAATCATGTACAATATTTTTTTAAACGGATGGAATTCTAATCTTAGTTTCTGACGATACCATCACAATTTTTTATAGATTTTTATTTTTGTTAATAATATTTACGTGTTAATATAATAATAAAAACCAATACATCAGCTAATATAAATGTGATATTTCATATGAAATAATTTCTTTTTAATAAAAAAAAAAAAGAAAAAAAAATTTAAAGAAAAATTTAAAAAATATTTATATTAAAAATAAATAGACTTATTATATGTTAAAGCGATATTGGAGTGATGAGAACTACTGACATTTATAAGGAATTTTTTCAAATTGATTGTAAAGAGAATTAAAAATCTTTTTACGGAATTGAAGTAGACTACATAAAATAAAGAGAAACGTGAGGCAGACAATTTTTATAAAAATGAAAAAAGATAGAAGTTACATTTTTTTTCAGTTCTGGCCTGACTATAAAAATTTTACAGCTTATATGGACAAAATAAAATCGCTTCACATTTTGAACTACGTGATCGAACAGCACTCAATTTATAGAATTAAAAGCTTAGAGAAAAAGATTTTTCTCTATACTGCAATTTACACAATGCGCGCGATGTAGTCTAATATAGTAAATTATGAACTACACAAGTGAGTGGTTAAGATTTGATAAAACTCATAATGATGCTATCTTTTGCGTGAAAACAGGATATAATATGCTTACTCGCAAAAAAATATAGGCTTTTATTTATATATTTTTTTGATAGGCATATTATTTTCAATTATATTACACTTTTACGCAGAAAACGATATTCATGATAGAAATAGACAAATTTTTAATCATTGAAAGATAACAGGAAATCATTTTAAGATTCGTATTGGTAGCGTCCCCCTGACGTTTATCCTATGTATTTTCACTTCAAATGATTTTTCGTTATCTAAAAGCAGAGTATAAAATAATAATATACTCATTTGCAAAAAATATTAATGTAACAACACAGTGATCTACAAGATATAAGTCACTGTGGAATATATTTTTTTTGTAAATGAGCATATTATTATTTGTGAATGAATGTATCATTACTCTGTCCTCACGGCGAAGACAAGCCATACAAAGGATTGTTAAATCTTCAGCATGGAAAGATTATGAAAAACGATTTCAAGAGGAGATACATAGAATGAACTTGGGATCCCACTAATATGAGTCGACCGCTTTTACGCGGAACCATATCTCATTCTGACATATGTGATGATACAGGATAATACTATGTTCAACACGAAATATTTTAACTGTAACACAATGTAATGTTGCACTGCTCGATACTATGTAAACATTTAAGTACAAAGCGTGCAAAATGTTTCAGTTATCAACATTTCAAGAATTATATATTTTTTGCAGGTGAATATATAATAATAGGTCTGTTCGTGTTGCTTGTATTTTTTGCACCTCGCTTTCTCTCTCTTCACGTCCGAATGTATATTTATTTTCTTTCAAGTGCAAAATTTTGGGAGATTTCAAGCAACGCAAACAAACTTAATGTTATTAATTGTAATAATGTGACAGTATGACATGTGTTTAATCTGTTGGAAAACACCCATAAATTAACATTTTGGCTGCCATATCATACGTATTTTCTTGTGAATTATGACGCTTACGTAATGACTATTCTTCATTTAATTTGTATTCGTTATTCACTCTGTAAATAATGTGACAGTCAAAATCATAGGACATTTGTATCATAATAGGAAACAGGATACTGTATTCTCTGGAGAATAAAAATTGCGAGGCGTTAGGAAAGAAATATAGATGGGTGTTGAACCTGTTGGGACGGATGTTCTAAAAATTTTGATGGAATGCAAAATATAGGAACTTTGAAATTAGAGAAAAGAGATATATAAACGAACATAATTACAGGATAACCTTAAATTAATTAAATTAGCCGCTTTCCGCATCGCATGCAAGAAAGAGGAAATTCAGGGCAATTATAAGAAATATCTTACCTTATGTCTGTGAGAATACTGTTTGAGTCTACCATTTTCCTTCTGTTACATCATACTACACACGATTAATTGTAAAATTAAATTCGCTCCTCGGAGTCTTAGTTACATATTTTTTTGGTAGTTTTTACGCTACTAAGATACGGTGAAGGATTCCTAAACCTTAAAAGTGATTCTAACATTGAGAATTAACATTTTAAGTTATTAATATATAATACAAGCAGTGACAACTATAACATTATTACTGCAAGTATTTCGCTGTTTAAACTTTGATGATTATATTAACGTGTTCGTGATATATCCAATTTTACGATTTTAACGGGCTTTGAATATACATTTTCAAATCTGTATCAACAATTATAAATCGATTGGATCTTCGAAACAATAGCTGTTCGCGCCACTTTAAACATTCAATGCAAAAACAATGATTTCTCGTGTTATCGCGAGAACAGATCAACACGATTATATTACCATCAACATATAGAAATACAAAATACAGTGTTCGATAAGCTCAAAAATAATCTACGAGTACAAATTTACTATAATTAATTATATTCGCGATCAGAGATCGAAATGACTTACAATTACTCCGACTCGCGATGACCACCGATCGTTTTCAGAGTAATTACAAAACAGATTTGGGATTCTTAAATATGCTACGCGGATCTGTAACTCAGTTTGAAAGTGAAAACTCGTCGACTGTCGTCTCGTCGTTTAATCTCATAAATAACCACACATACTAGATTAATGCTAAGCGTACCGGAAGTCTGGCCTAATAGGATTTATGTCCCATTTATGCATCCTATTTATTTATCCTCTACTCTTTTCGTCTCTCTTTTAATGAGGATTTCTGGCCGGAATGGGCGGCCCACCGGTGGTTCTTGCAGGAACGGGTGGTGGAGCGTTCGATGGGGGTAGACTCGGTGGTGGATGCTGCGGAGGCGGCGGAGCTTGTCTATGTGGCAATGGAGGAGGTACTGAGCTGGGCGGTGGTCTACTCAATGATTCCTGAGGACCATCCATACGTGGTAAAGGCGGCGGTGGTCGATTTGGTACGGGATAGCTGGGCGATCCATCAAGTATTTCTTCGTATATGGCCGAATCCGGCGAAAGTCTTTCGTCTTGTCGATTATCCTCCATCGTATCCGCAACCGGTGGCGTCACTGGACACGCGAATTGATTGGGAATCACGCTGAAGACACCCGCTCGTGGTATTTGCTTTCGCTCGTGAGCGGGACTCTTCGGTGGCTGGGAAGGTCGGCCTGGTGGTGCTGGTCTCGGGGGTGGGATTACACCATTTGGGCTACCTCTGCTGGGAGACGGCCGCTCAGCAATCTCTAATTGTTCCAATCGTTGCATGGGACTTCTCAATGGCGAATCCGCCGTAAACTGAGCGATTGTAGTATTACTGCAGATTTCGATTTCCTTTTCGATCTGCTGTACCCAATCAGGTGATTTTAGCGACAATTTTAACGTTTGACCGCATACCTGTGTCATGCCCTTCTTCGCCGCAGCCAGGGCGCACTGGCCATCCCTGAATGTTACCCAGATAGTCTCGCCGACATAACGTACTAGAATTGCCTCGCCGATGTGAGATAGGTCTTGTATTAGGGCGAACATAAGATTATTATCGAACACGCTATCCATATCTTCGATATCTTCCACTGCTTTGACTATTATCGTACCATCGGGAGGACCCAGATCTTGTATCACTTCTTTAAACACGCACTCACGCTTCTCGGGATCGACACAGTGCACGTCTATATCAATCGTGGCAATTACTGGTCGATGATCACTTTGCTTCAATTCCGCCCTGCCATAATAAACCAACTTTCCTGGATTCCAATCTGTAGGCGAGTCTGAAATGTACATTTAAACTGATACAGAAATACAATCATATTTACATGTATACTTTATATAGAATTATATAAGATTATATTTACATGTATACTTTATATAGGATTAAAAATAATCATATGACAGAAAAAACCAACCAATATCAGGTATTTGCTTCCTGCGCTTCCAAAGAATTCTGTCTGTCCATGCAGGTTGACGACACTTCTCGCTGGTGTCGTAATCGTCCGAGAACAAATCATATTTGTACGTAGGAGCGAAAGTAATGGGTCCTTCCTGGAAGTTCTTAAAGACGTTGCTCTGTTCTTGTTGAACCTTGAAATTAAAGATTCATAAAAGATATATTGTTAGCAATTAAACTTTCAATATTATAAAAATACAAACGATAAAATGTATTCATTTTTTCTTCATTTTTTCTGATTCATTAATAAATAAAAAAAATGTAAATTTCTAATCAATAATATGACATAATACCCTCAATTGATCATATTGCAGTATCTGATCCAATTCACTTTGCTTAATCAATTCCTTCATCTCATCCTTGTCCATGTCGACTCTATAGTTAAAATCACCACACCAAAACACGTAATCGTGAGTGTTCAGCGTTCTACCCATAGGAAATGTTATCTTCCTTGTGATTTCGGCATAGTCAGCGTTACGTTCGTTCACCTGAGACTGGCCAGCGGCGAAATGCGCGCACACGAAACAAAAGGACGTGGAGTATAAGACGCATCTAATTGCTGCAGCGCCTTTGTTTCCGGTAGCGCCTCCCAATCCCGTTTTCACGCAATCCACTGCCACGTCACGCAGATACGGTGCGTGTACAGGTCGTATGAATAGATAGAGGCAGACGCCTACCAGCTGCTGATATGTCACGAGAACGTATTCTGTATCCTTGCATAGCACTTTTTGCAGTTCCTCGGCCCAAGCCTTGGCATTATCCGAACTGGCGGCCATAATATTACTGGCATTCAAATCGACGATCTCTTCGAATCCTATTGCGAATATATCTACAGGAACATTGTCTTCCTGTTGTAGGGATACCAAGACTAAAAAGTGATACAAAGATTATGGATTATAAAAAGAAATATTTTTCACGATATATGTATATAGTCATTACAAAATATTTCCATCTATTTTATATATACTTTATAATTCAGTATTTTTAGAAGGAAGATACTTACATGAAGATCTGTTTGGTCCATCGAATAACCAATCGGCCAGGGATACATCCTTATAAACTACACTTCTAAAATGCCTGCCTCCGTTAACGTTATAAGTACCGATGCTCACTCTGAGGTTCATTGTATTCACATATTCGTTATAGCGTTTGCACATTTCTCGCAAGAGATTCGGTGCGGCATGTAACATGTTGGATGGCAACAATAAACGTGCTCTATCAGCTAGTTCTGTATTTAATGTTGAACCTAATAATAGGATATCGATCGCTTCCTGTTTGTTGGAATCCAATAAATTATTTTGTATCGTTCTAGCTGCCGATCTCGCGCCGTCCATCAGCTTAGAACTGCCCTGGATGGCACCAGTACCCGCGTATATCTTGCTGACCTCGTTACCATTGTTAATCCACATCTGACGAAATACTTCCTCAAATCTCGAAACCATCTGCTGCTTCTCCATCAATTTCAACAAACCCATCTGTTTGGCAAGCATCTCAAGCGCGAAGAATGTTTGCACGCAGTTTGTTCTATCCAAACAGTCCAGACAATTTGTCCTGATGGTGCCGGTCTGTTCAAGAATTACAGTGTTACCGACAGCATAAAACAGCGAAAACGATTCCAGGTATTTTTCGACCTTTGCCTTTAGCTTCGACAGATTTTTCATGTTTCCACCGCGACACTCCTGATGATAATCAAACAGGATGTGCGGCACGTCTTTGTGCTCCGACATATTGTGATGGGTTTGAAACAATTGACTCAACATTGCTTCCCCTTCTTTATTGCCGATCAAACTGGAGCCAAGAAGATTAACGATGATTTGCTGACCGTAACGCTTTTTGATCATATCTAAATGTCTGTCAAAGGCGGGCGCGGAAGTCTCGAAGCCGCGTGATATCTTCACTTTGTGGGAACCGACTTGTACACCAGGTTGTTCCCAGAACAGTGGTACTGAACCTCTTGTCTGAACATAAGACGTCACTTCGTTGTCTATATAGATCACCTGTTCTGTTTCCACGAAATTCGCGACGTGTCCGTCATCATTAGTTCCTCTAACATTAAATCTAGACAAAAGATCATGTTTTTATACAGAAGTTTAATAATATTTTTAACAGAAGTTTTTAATAGAAATCTTCAACAGAAGTTTTAACAGAAGTCTAATAATGATATACCGTAGTTTAATCAAGTCATATATTTCAATAAACTTTTATTTTACATTACAACGCATATGTGTGATATGGATTAGTCATATATATATGTTATATGAATTGCGAGATATACTTCTTATCAAACACTGTGAATGCAATTCTTGATATTATGAGAAAAAATGTCTATTGGTGTTTGTTAATCTTTTTTTACTAAACTTCTTGCACTGTTTATCTTTTCTCTTTTCTCTTTTATCTTTTCTCTTTTTTTCATCAGATACAATAGAAAGAAAAGCTATACTTTTCCATTAAAGAGAGAAAAATATTTTACCTAGTGCCAGCACGTTCGCAACTTAATCTAGACATGAGCACCGCTCGAGCTTGTCTGTGTCCAACATAGACGGTTCTAATCTCTACACTGCCACACATTGCTTTCAATAACCATTGACTCGTATCTACGCCGTATCTTAATAGATGAATGTGCAACATTCGATTCCTAATTGACGAGATTATATATTATTATTTTTTGGTCCGATAGATCTCTTTCACAAGTAATGATACATAATTTTTGTTTGAACCTTGATTTTCTATTATAAAAGTTCATATTGCAAAGGTCTTACAAAACTGTATACTAACCAGAAGAACCTATTATCCGTAGTTGTAGATTTGCATCTTCTCTGAGCGCTCAACGTAATATCGAGCGACTTCTGTCCAGCAGACCAAGAGAAATAAAACGTTCCAGAATTCAGGACCTTTCTGACTTCAGACACACGATCCTCCATTCCTTGACTGTAGAACAGAGGTACAAAACTCGACTGCGTTATTCGAAAGACTTCTGATTCGCCGATCTTTCCAACGGAAAAACATCCGGTAACCAAAACGAGGTATAATAGAGTGTTTTCGCCTGCATTCAGCTGTAGAACGCCCAGACATCCGTACGCGTCCAACAATTTAGTATATTTCGGTTTTAGAAACTCGTGCTCCTCGGCGGCTGTAATTGACGCATATTCTTCAGTTGGTAAATTATACTCTCAAAAATATTTCATCATATTGGTGAATATTAACATCAGATTTCAAATCCACATCACCCAAGGAAAACATTAAACCAAGAGAAAATTAAAATAGAACTTTTGCTTACAAAAAATAATGACTTTTGCTTACAAAATTTGACTATTTATTGTGTTAAGAATCAAAATAAAATCATTTTGATTTTTGCTGACTTTTGTATATTTCTTGATAATGATATTAACATCATGGGTTTTATATCCATACTATGTCAGTATTGATAGTTATATAATATATAATAAAAATTACATAGACATCACATAGTGTTAAATCTACATCTATATTTTAGAATGTAACAATATAAATGCTATTGTCGCATACAACTGTTATATGTTCTAAAAGACAATTGAACATGAAAATTAGAACAGGCTTTTCAATGTATCCTATACAGACTTCCAAGGAACATCTTGAAGATGTTCAGAGAACATCTTACCGTTCTAAGGGTATTCTCTAAAGGATAAGGATTAAGGATGTCTCTTGGAAAATGCTCTATGGACTTATACACAAGAAAATGCACAGCAATGAGTTATGATTTATGGTTCAAAATCACAATTGTGATGCAAGATCAAGAAGATACAGAGTGAAATGAGCTCCAGTTCATATTTTAGTGACAGTGTGCAGCTGTTACATTAATGTGGTTACCTTTAAACAATATCTTACTTGCACGACTGTCTTCTCGCAAATGAAACATGTCTGCTTGATTTCAAATGTAGGAAGTATAGGAAGATGCGGGATAAGATGAACAGGTTGGCCATGCATGGCCTTGCCGGTGTTGCATCCGCGAGTAGATAATCTTTCCGCTTGGCTTGGCCAATTACTTACAAAGGACTGCGATCGCCTGCGATTCGAAGAGCAGCGTCTCCTTGCGGCCCCGCTGTTCGAGTATGACCGAGTGCGGTTTGGGAGAATCTAGCTTTTCGTAGATGCGGAGACTCTTGCCCATCGCCATTGTTGCGCGGTCGTGTTTCTCTGGTTGCGATAGCAATACGGCAACGAGGATGATGCTCTATGCCGCGATAGATTACGTCTATCACGACACGTCGCACCGCGACAATCGGATACCGAAACAATGTTCTTACCGTGACTGGCGCGGCGACTGAAATCACTGCTGTCAACCACTTAACTGTCGCCGTCATCGATGATGCACCAACGAAGATCCGCCAGCTTTATACGGCAGATCGCGTAGCGGAAAATTCGTTCGGCGCCCTCTCAAGAGATTCTACAAGATCGCATCGTGATTAATTCCTGGTGAAAATTTTTCTCATAATTTTTATACGAATTGGAACATTTTTCAAAAATATTCAGAAATATTTGGAAAGTTTACATCTTCCCTCAGAATTTTTCATACAATTCTGAAATATTCTGAAATTTGTCAGTTTATAATTTTTAAAAAAATATTTTTAAATTTTTTAAATTTTATAACATTTCATCAGAAATTGTACTTACAAAAAGTCTTGGAAACTTTACGATATTTCATAATTAATTTTATTAATTATATGAAAAATTCTGAGAAAAGATGTAGATTTTTTGAGAAATATTCCAATTTGTATAAAAAATGTGAGAAAATTATAAAATTATATAGAAATTCTAAAAAATTATATAGAGACTCTGAAAAATTATAAGAAAAATTCTGAGAAAAATTTTCACCAGGGATATCCAAAAGAAATTAACAATATTGCTTTGGAGCTGAATCTATCAAAATAATAAGTAAAAGGAGTATATGGATGTTTTTTGCGCAGTTAAATAATTAAATTTTATTTTGTTAAATATAAATAAATCTGTCAATGATAGATTTGATAGATCTGATTCTAAATCTATTAATTTAACTGCTAATTATTAAACAGAATATGAAGAAATATATGTGATATTTATACATATAATTTCTGATAGAAATTTTTCTCATAATTTTTACGAATTAAAACACTTTTTAAAAATACCAACTGATGAGAAAATCTACGGCCGGTATAAATTATTGGGTCAGTATTTCGTAGTTTATTTTTATTTGTTTTTATTCTTTGCTTTTTAAAAACACTGAATATATTCTGAAAATCATCAGAAAGAATTATATTTTCTGTCAACAAATGTATAGTAAAGAGCAAAAAATGCTCCGAATCGTGGAGTACGATTATACTTATACCGAGTTCTTCTTTCTGCAAGTCTCGTTGTGTCTTCTTCTTCAGCGACTGTTCGATAAAACGAGATAGAGAGTTTCGGTGCAAGTGTAGTTCAACTTCATATATGATCTGACTAGATTTTTTTATTACAGTACAGTAGTAGAGAACAGTTTGTGTGATTTCTTGATTTAATGAATTTTCCTTTTTTTCTATTACGTTTTCGAAAATTTATGATAAATTAAGTTAGGAAATTCAGATTACAAGATGTTTATAACGATGAAAAGAGGATTTCGAAAATTTATGGTAAACTATTTGCTTGACATACAATCGTACATATATATATATATATATATATATATATATTTTGTCATTGTTTAATTTTTAAAACGTTTTCCATCTATTTCCTCTTTTTATTATATACATTACAGATAAGCCGTGGAGGACTGGTATTAACACAGCGATTAGCTAGGTAGTAATTTTTTGTTTTCATATATTTTTAGTAGAGAGTCATCATATAGTATTATATTTCCTTATTTTTAGACTCTGAAATTTACATTGTTATCATTGTAAAATTATCACTGTAAAATTATCTGCTTTATAATTAAAATGCGTTCCTTGATATTCAAAACGCTTGAATATCATTTGTTTTTATTTAATATTCAATAAATAAGGATGAAATGATTCCAAAAGTATTGTAAGTAGAACGCAGCTCGCTCATAATTTGAATAACAATTCGAATAAAATAAAGACAGTTCAAAATTTAAGTGCAGATATTTAATTAAAGAAATTAATATCAATTATATGTCTTTGTTTCACAGGAGTACTGCCGTTTTATACGATACCACTGAATATCAATTTATGCAGATGAGCAAAGTTCCAACATTACATTTTCAAGCATCCTTACCTCGTTTACCGGTACCAAAACTTGAAGACTCGTGCAGGAGATATCTGAATGCGCAGAAACCTCTATTGAATCAGAAGGAATTGCAGAACACGTCGTCCTGCGTCTCAAAATTCCTTGCCAGTGAGGGACAGAATTTACAAAAGTTGTTATTCCAACAGAATGCAGAGAATTCACACACTAGTTACATCAGTGAACCGTGGTTTGATATGTATTTACAAGATCGCAAACCTTTGCCGATCAATTATAATCCTTTCTTAGTTTACGTACCAGAATCTGATCCGAAATATGATGCGCAATTAGTAAAAGCGACAAACATTGTCGTATCATCGTTGAGATTTTTAAAATCGTTCAAGAATAACATTCTAGAGCCAGAGATATTTCATATGAAACCTGAAAAATCAGACACTCCATTATTCCGCAACGTTACAAGATTGATCCCATCTCGCTTTAGTTGGTATGGCGCTTATCTATTTAAGGTATGAATAGATTAGAAATAGCGAAATGATTATGCCAAATACTCTAAGATAAATTGATAGAAAAATAGAAATTGTAAAAATTGTAAAAAAATTCATAACAAAATTCTTTATTATAGGCTTTTCCACTAGATATGTCCCAATACAAGAATCTGTTCAATACTACTAGAATACCGGAGTTAGGAAAAGATAGAATCTTTTATGATCCTTCAGCCAAGCATTTGGTTGTATTGAGGAAGGATCATTTTTACGCATTCGACGTTTTGGATGCAAATGACTCCATTCGTAGTCCTAAAGAGATAGCTGCGTGCCTAAAAATCATTTTGGAAGATGATAGACCAGCAAATAAATATCCCGTAGGCGTTCTTACAACGTCAGAAAGGAATCAATGGGCACGGGCACGCTCACATTTAGTTGAAACAGGGAATCGAAAAATTCTTCAGAAAATCGATTCGGCTGTATTCGTAATGATTTTAGATGACGAAATTATTGGTACCAACTATAACAAGCTTATTAAAACATATTTACACACAGATGGTACAAACAGATGGTTTGACAAGTCGTTTTCCTTTATTGTTTCCAAGGATGGCTATAGTGGAATCAACTTTGAGCATTCATGGGGCGATGGTGTCGCGGTACTCAGATACTTCCAAGTGAGCAATATATTATTTCAGCTTCAAGCATATTAAGCATCGTTAATTTAATTACCTTAAACATTTGAGAACCAAAAATGTAAAGATCTTTATCATCTTGTAGGATGTGAAAGCCGATATATCGAAAAAACCAAGATTTCATCCTAATGAGGTAGATGATCTTTCTAAAGAAAACGTAAACGTAGAGAGACTACAATTCTCTCTAGATGCGAAAAGCAAAGGTATCATCGATCAGCAAAAAGCAGATTATCAAGCATGGGTGAATCAATTGTGCATCGATTTTATGCTTAATGAAGAGTTTGGTAAGGATCAGTATAAGAAGCTTGGAGTAAGTCCAGATGCCATGATGCAGTTGGCATTTCAATTGGCATTGTATACTCTAAAAGGCAAATCGGTACCAACTTATGAATCTTGCAGCACAGCTGCATATAAACACGGCAGAACAGAAACCATCAGACCTTGTACACTAGAGACTAAAGCGATCTGTGTCGCTATGACTCAGAAACAAATCGAGCTTTCTAAATCAGAGCTAAAAAAGATGATATTTGAATGTAATAAAACTCACAATATGCTTACGAAAGAGGCTATAATGGGTAATTAATTTGATCATTATTAACAGATTTATAAAAAGAATGTATATAGATTTAATAAAATACTTTACAGGTCAGGGATTTGATAGGCATCTATTCGCTTTGAGAAAAATTTCAGAGAAATCGGGTTCCACTAAGCCAGCTATTTTTCAAGATTCCGCTTACGATGCTTTAAATCATAATATATTGTCTACATCTACTTTATCAAGCCCAGACATAATAGTTGGTGGATTTGGACCAGTGGTATCTGACGGCTATGGAATTGGGTAAGATATTTGTGTTACGTTGCTTATTATTAACACTGAAAATGATATAATTAGTACTTTGTTGTATCTTTGGATGATTTTTTAAACAGAACTAATACGTATTTGTTTAGATATATGATCCAAGATAAACGTTTGGGTTCAACCGTGACAAGTTATGAAGGCAGTCATAACGCCAGTCATTATGTGCAAGCGCTAAAACATGCATTCAAGAGCATTCATGATGTGTTACATACATAAGACAAACATTTGGTTGTGTAGTTTGCTATATACATACATTATAGTTACATCTTTATTTGGATGTATATTCATCGAGATCATTGAGTTATTATCTAATATTGTACATTATAAGAGAATGTTTATAATTTGTTGTATCAGAGATAGGCACAAGTTATCTTTGGAATCTTAAAGAGAAAGCAATGATGATGAATATTACCTCTGATATTAGCTCGAAAACTTTTATACAATTATTAAATAAATATTTTTAATATTTTTGGAGGGATTGATGACTCATGTTAATTTTTATAATCAACTATTTTCCCACTAATTAATTAATTAGCTAACGAATACATATAATTAGAATATAGAGAATAATTATAGTACTTTGTATTACATACTTTACTTACATTGACAAGAAAATATGTACATTAACTTATGCAAAAGTGAGCGCTATAACGCACTCAAAATGTTTAACAAAATTTATGTTGCTTTCTAACATCGATAAAAATTATAGCCTATTATAACATTTTATCTTAGCCACTTTTATGTTTCAAAAGAAGTAGAATGATGCGTCCAACAATATAACAGACAATATTCACAATTATAGACATAGAAAGGATGTTAAATTATGTCACTTAGAATTATATGAATATAATTACAGACATGCAATATACCAAATTCGCATTGATATCTGGAAAATTTTTCTGATCTCACAATGATTTTATAGATATATAGTCATTTCTCTAGAATCTCTTTTACTGATGACTAAATGTGGAATGGAACATTGTGATCCTGATAATACTTATTCTTTTATAATTTATGATAGCTTATCGCCCATTTTCACTTTAGATGTCTGAAATAAAAATATGTAAATATGTGCATTGAGGCTATTTACAGTCTTGAATATTTCCAATTGTATTCGTAATATGTTCATATGAACTACATTAACTTACCATATAAATACCAACAATTAAACCAAAGAGTCCAATAGCAGAACCAAAAATCTCGACTATAAGAATTTTTACGAAAAGGGCAGAGTTAGCCGCATCGGCGAGAGCTGCACCAGAACCAACAATTCCGACCGCTATGCCGCAGAAAAGATTGACGAGGCCAACAGCTAAACCAGCACCAAACATTAAATATCCAGACAACCAGTTCTGACTTCTGATTTCTTCATTTTTGTAAGCTTCTGCGTAAGTAAATTTGTCAAGCATTCCAGATAGAACAATGGCAGTAATCAAGCCGTAGATAGCCACAGCCTCGCAGAATATCACAGAAATCAAATTCTTTGTCTTGATTCTAGGTGCTTTCACACCACCGCCGACGATAGACACTCCTGTCGTATGGATACCTCTAAAAAGACAAATAAATGACTTATGTAATACAAATTTGAGTGATTCCACTCAAAATTCTAATATTTGTCTCTATTAATATAGATTAAATTTAATCCTGGTTCAACTTATTCTTCATCTTTTTCTAGTTCTAGAATTGGAAAAAGATGAAAAATAAATTTTTTTTAAGTGAGATTAAAAGATAATCTACATTGTTAGAAACAAGTATAAATCTAACTTACAGTGCAGCACCTACTACAGACAAAGCTACTGATAGACCTATACCCAATGTGCACCACATATATGGAGAAGTATTCGTCAAAAACCTAAATGAAAATCAAACACTTTGTTTAGGATCTTTTTGCGCCAATAATTCAATAAGATGAGAAATCACTGACATAAAATAAACATGTGAACTTACCATCCAATGCTAACCTGCTCTCCTTTGCCAGTAAATACATAATACAAAACTGCAACATATATATTATATACTATATAAATACATAATACAACATATAAATATATAAACACAAAATATATTACATCAAAGAAATGTATATATATCTTTTATGCAATTCGAAGAATTTATTCAGTAAAATAAATGCATTTCACGAGATTGTTAACAATCATATTATATATAAATATTTCGGCAAAATATCGAATTCACAAGAAACTCTAACGTGTTATATTACTATAATATAAATATAAAACATACCCAAAATAAGGATCGTTGCCGAGGCGGTGATCGCGAATGTGTTACCCAGGATATACCTCATCGTTACAACAATAAGCTTTGTCGTACGAATAAAGTAATATATGTAATTCCGCGGTCTTCAAGCACAGCCGACACTCCGGGGAAAAGCCAAGATAGCCCGGTAGTCTTTTCGTTTTTTATTTAACAAATCCTAGATTCTCACATTGAAAGACTCAGGAAAAGATCACGCACACCCGTCGCTGTCATGTGACAACTGCTCGTAGTCTAGTAACCGCTAGAGATTTTTTCTGCGGCGGGAGTGAGAAACCATAGTGAAAATTCGATAATCTTGCTTCACCTATATTGCACCTTTTTGACACTCTTTGCACTCAAAACGGAAGGACATATATGTTGTCGTTGAAAAGAGAAGGAGCAAAGATATCACCTGAGTGCAGAAGGGGCAAAACAAACGAATGTAATTAATACACGTTTTAATGGAAATTTGATAAAAAACCAATTAACTTAAATCGACGATTAAGACAACTCACTTAAATTCAACAATTGCACACTTAATTGCAATATTTTCAAATGAAAATATTAATTTTTTCATTGAGAAAAAGTTAGAGACAGCTCGTATAATTAGAAATTTGGTGTAATTAGTCGGCTGAATTACTTGCCAATTAACTTTTAGGTGATACCATTTTATTGAATATGTGAATAAAATTTTTTAAAATAAAAAATAAAATTAGAGATGAATTATATATACAATTATATAGAATTATATGTATAGCTATAGAAAATATTTTGTTTTAAATATTTAAATCAGCATTTAAATTATGTACACGTATATTATGAATATCATTCATTATTCTTTATCTAATTTTTTCCACATATTAAACAACAAAAAATTCTATTTCTATTTAATATTAATAAAATTACAAGTATTACCTAAGATAAGTTTAATTACACGATCGTCTACTTTAATAATAATTGAAATAAAGCTTCCAATTTAAATTTACTTATTAATAAAAATTATATTTTGATATTGTGAAATAATTGCAAAAAAAATTGCAACCATATATATATATAATCTATATCGATTATGTTTCTATTTTTATTAAAAGTCGTTGAAATTGTTGTTATTATGATAATATACATTATAAAAATGAGAGATTAGAGACATTATTTATTATCTCTATTATTGTTCCAACAATCATCAATTTGCACGTTTTTATCGACGCGCGAAGAAGCGAGATTGATTTTATATAAATGGAATCATCGGGCGCATTTCGTAAGAGGAGACGAATACATCGCCTAATTTTAGAATCCGTCGCATTCACATTCGTTTGTGCAACGAGGAAATAGAACCCACGGATGTTTCATATTAAACACACAATCGATCAGTTTCAATAATAATTAGCGGGAATGTCTCTGACGAAACAAGGGTAAGCAGTTCTTTTCGATCCCGGGCTACCAGGATAGAGAAAATCCATCAACGTCTAAATCTGGTCTCTCGTTTGAAGCTACTTGTTATAAAACCGGGTCGGTTCTCCGTCTAATGACAAATTCTGCGAACGGAATGTTCGCTTCCGTGACCCTACAAACTCTCGTCGCTCATGCTCTATTTCTGTCTGCGATTAAATTTACAGTGTGTTAAATTTAGATAAATGATGGAAACACGTTTGTGGCTCGCGACTTGTTTGTGACAAAATTGGAATCGCCGACACACGTTCGACTGATCCGCATATTTTCAGACACGTCAACTTCATACTACTATTACATTAACTCACACAAACGCGTTCGCAATGAATGAAATTTAAAATATTTAATGTATAGAGAAACTGCAAGATCTCCTATGTTTTTAGATAACAAGTTTTTCCAATAGATAACGAGTGCACTTCATTTTATACGATGCGCATAATACATCAATTTGAATATTAAATCTCTGAGGATTATTATTTTCGTTGTATTTCATTCTCAGAATTGAACTCTAGCTTCTGCAAAGACAATTGTTTTTTCGGATCGAATGATATGGATTGTTGTCTTTTTTGTTTTCGTTTTAATATATTATCTCCACAGTGTCGATTGTTTAAAATAAATTAAGAATTACATTTATTGCATTGTAAAAAAGTCTCATTTTTAAAAATATTTTTTAAATATTTTTTAGTGGAGTATTAAAAACTATTTTGATCGTTCTGTTTTGTTTCAGAAACATTTTGCTTGACGAATTTCGTCGTGTTGTGCACGACACTGTCTCGCAAGAGGAATCACTAACGACTCAATTTGCGAGACTATCCGCGTCGAGTGATAGACAAGGAATGGTCAGGATGCTTATGGAAATGTCCTATGTGGCAAACTTGAAACCGGGCGACTCTTATGAGGGTAAGAATGACGCGCAGGCCGCGCAACTGTACGAGAAGTCGATTAGGGCAGCAATAGAGTCCAGGGATGAGCACGCAGAGATTAGAATTAATATTCTCACGCAAGCACTGTTTGCGGCCAGTGCAAACGGTAGAGTGTTTCTAGATGCGATCTGCGAGCGCGCTAGGCGCTTCTACAGTCTGCGCGTTTATGCGAGTTGTCTGCAAGACTGCGAGTGCATGCTGGCACTTCCTGCGAGTTTCTATGACGACTCTGCGGAGAATGTTAAATACTTCGTGCAGTGTAGGAAGGAATGCCTTCAATTAGAGCGAGAATGTTTCCGAAAATTGGAAGCCTTGTCCTCTAAGAAACGCGGCACCCGTAGAAGAATGTCCTCTTCCTCTTCTTCCTTCTCTTTCCATTCTTCTTCCAGCGGCACGTTGCCCACCATTGATGGCAAACCGCATAGCTGTCTCGCGAGCTGCCCGGACAGCGTTGAGTTGCAGGTCGATGAGGCCAGGGGTCGACACCTCGTGGCTACAAGAGACATCAGACCGGGAACTGTACTCATTGTCGATCGGCCGTTTTCCTTTAGCACGGACGCATCGGCTCTCGACAGGAATTGTTTGCATTGCCATGCCACACTTAAACTAGAAGACAGCGTTAGAGTCCCATGCCGCAATTGTCAAACAGTTAGTAAAGCGCATGATTTATATTCGCGCATGCTACGCGCCATGTATATAGCGCCAGATGTAATTATCCATACTTTCGCCTATTAGAATTCCATATTTATTTCTTTTTCTTTTCGTGTCTTCCTGTACGCCACAGATTTTTCGATATAAATCTTGTCTCGCGTTCTCCAGGTAGCTTTTTGCACAGAAGTGTGCCGCAAAGAATCGTGGGAGATGTATCACCAATATGAGTGTTCGGTATTTAATTACTTCTTCAAAAATTCGTTGAACAACGAACGACAACAATCGTCTTATCTCCTGTTAGCTTATCGCACAACGATTATACAAGCGCTATCATTACGGAACAGAACAGAAACGACGTGCGTTTTGAATCCTGATTTCCTACGATATCATGCTAATGGTAAAGATGATAGCAAGGAGTGCGCGGACTTGGGATCAAAAAGGATATACAGTCCTCTCGATTATCGAACGGTGTTTCAACTAGAGACTCATTGCGCTGATGTGGAACCTCACGTAAATCTTATTCGTACTGTTGAGGCGATTTTTCTTACAAAATGTTTGATCTTGGTACTGAACAAACTAGACGTCGTTTGCACAACGGAAACATTCATTGTATTAGCTGTCGCTATGTTGCACCATTTGCAGGCGATTAACTGTAATGCATATGAAATTATCGAGAATGTCCACGATGAGACAACGCACGTCTGGGAGCCCAGGAATATCGGTGCTGCGATTTATAGCACGGTCAGTCTCGTGAACCACAGCTGTTATCCCAACATAGTTCGCCATTCTTATCCGAACGGTAAGCGATCCAATCAGCGAACAAACTTACGAAGACAACAGAGAGATGAAGTCTTAATAATTCTCATTTTACAGGAATAGTCGTGGTTAGAGCTCTGCGCTTCATCGGCAAAGGATGCGAGATATTCGATTGTTATGGACCTCATTTTCTCAGCGAGAGCAAATTGAACAGACGTGATTTTTTGTGGAAGAAATATCGATTCCTATGCGGATGCGATGCCTGCAAACAGAACTGGAAATTTCCGCTACCAGAAATAATGAATTATAAGTGCGCAGCGTGTTCGGAACCGATAAATCTCTCGATAACGAATCAGCGGTGTGCCAAATGCGAGAAAATTGTTGATTTAAAGAGAATCGAGAAGCAACTTTGTAAATCGATTCAAAAGAGACTGAGTGCTATCGCGAAAATGTATCAGGGAAATTATAAAGACGCGATGCCTCTGTTATTCGAGCACGCGGACTTTGTCAACAAACACTTAACTAAACCGAACATCGAAGATATCAAAACAGAACAATGTATCGTCCAGTGTTACAATTCTCTTGGCTCTATTTCCGTCTAATATTCTCTTAGTTGGTTTATAACAATTATTTAAAGTACTGAAACAATTACTTCAACGTTTATTCTACAACTCTGTAAAAAACGCGACATAATCCATTAAGAATAGATACATCCAGTTTTTTTCTGGAAAAAATTGGAAAAAAATTGTGCAATCAGAAAAACTAGAAAATACACGAAACAATAATTTTCAATTGCGTTAACAGTCTCGTTAACAGTTTCTGAGATAATGCAAGGTTAGACTACGTAATTAAGAAGCATATAATTCTCATAAAATGCGTGATACAAAACAAATTATTCAAGAGTTAATTGATTTTCGTACGATATATATAGGTCAGCATATACATCTAACGCTGAGTAAAAGAGCGAATCTGAATTATAGTTCTTGTAGATCAAATAATAAGACGGTTGTGCATATTAAGTACGATGTTATGTTTCTTTTATGTTCATACTATAAAACTGGGTAACATAACATATTAAGACCATTGCTTTTCAATAGCGATACCTTACTTGCGTGAGAAAGACAAGAATTATATACAATGATTCATCATATACATTGGTACAGTACATCCAGTTGATTAAAACACAGAGATGCAATACCTAAATTCAACTAGAATCCGGATGTAAAGGTTTAGGCATTCAATTACCACATGTGTGTTTCTCTAATTTCACTAATGATGTGACCTGCTTGAGTCAATGCCTGTAAAATTAGAGTAATTGTTAGAGATCAATTATTATAAAGAAATGTATTTAACTTTTTATGTCAAATAAAAATACCTTAAGCATGTCTGCTGTTTCTTTACGTCTAACAGCAATGTGTTCACTTTCAATCAACAAGGCCTCAGCCTGATCTGATTTGTACAAATGTGTGACAAGTTCACTTTGTAAATTATCTTTCACATAGTTGACTAGGAAATGCATAACAGCCTTTGGTACACTATCTTGAATAGACTTTCGTACAATATAAAAGTATGATCTTATGAGTCTTTCTACAAACAAAAAAAAATTAAAATTAAAGTTAATATAAACTCTGTTAATATAAAGTCTGTTTACAATTGCGTAAGCGTAAGTGGTTGTCAAAAATTCATCAATCACAGCTGAACACGAGAAGAATATTCGATTGTGTTTGGACAATTCTTACAATTACAATCACTTAGAACTATATTTATGCAAGTGTGGAATAAACGTAATGATATCCAATATGACATATTTCTTTACCGATAATATCACAATCTCGTTGCTCACGATCACTAAGTTTTCGGGATGTCTGTATTGGTACTGCAGGGAGTAGATTTACTGGCTTCTGTTGCGGGGATGCTTTCTGTAGTTCGATCACTGGATTCATGCTCGGATTTGGGGAGTTACTGTTTTCACGCATCCTGATCGGAGAACCATCCGCAGAACTCGTTGACTCCGTTCTTCCCTGAAGTAGTAAGTTACTTAGCAGCCAGTGATTTTGCTGTCCTTGCTGTTCCTTAGTCTGATCAGAAACAGAGTTCATCTCATCTTGATTATTGACTGATTTTACAATCTGTTACAAATATATTTTACTATTAATAGCAAACACAGCGTAAAAAAGTTGAAATGGATAAAATAATGAATAAATTGACGAACATATAAATGTTGCTAATCACATTTAAATTTTATCTTTGAAACACAGTAACTTTCTCAATAAGTTATGCACAAAAGAAATTAGTAATAAATTTCAATAAGAACGTTAAATAGAGATTATTTACCGTATCATTGGTGATTATAGTACTAGATGCTGAAGTTAATCGTTTATTGTGCTTCAGGTGATCTACATCAGCATCCTTCAATAAAGATGACACAAATGCTGCATCTTTATGAAAGTCGGGATGTTTAGTATTAATGTACGCTAATTCTATGGCAACCAAGTTCTCTACCTTTTTTAAAAAAATTAAATCATTGTATGATTATAAGGAACGAATTATGAATATATAAAGAGAATGGATATTTTAGTTTACCATTGAATTGGTAGGCGGGAGCCGTCTACGTAGCAATTGTGTAACAACATCGACGATACGCTCATGCAATTTAGAGAAACGCAGCATTTCCTGCTGCACCTCAGTGCCACAATGCTGTATTATACTTTGCATTTCTTCGTGTACAAGTTCTACGCATCGTAACGAAGGATCCTCCAATTTTCGTATTTGCCGTTTAACTAGAAGTTCAAAGGAGACTTCTGGCACAAAGAGAGCTGGTCTCGGACCAGTTGCGTTGCGAATAGCAGTCAATATGTCGACTTTACTGAGGTCTGCCAGTGGATTAATCGAATCAAGCGTTTTACCAAACGTCTCGTGAAATATATAGCAAATGCGAGCACCGCCGCACAGTTCAGTGGTTTCTATGTTCCTCGCAGTTCCCTCTATCGTAGCGCAATAGCTGTTTGCAAATTTCGTGATGATCTGTAGCAGGGTTTGGCTTTTGTCTTCGACATCTCCGCCATAAGAATTAAGTAGAGTTTGATATTGTGCTACCATTGTGTTCACTCTGTTCTGTTTTAAAAAAACACAAGTTCTACCAAATTATGCTTATTTTAGTAGATTCTAGCTACATCTCTCTCGTAATTCAATTCTAGTATTAATATTATTACCTTCAACTCTGGTAAACAATCCCTAATATGTTGCATAAGCAAACGATTAAGAGTTTTTGCTAAGTATGGAGTGCCATTTCTGTTAGCCAATGTTGGATATTTACGTTGCAAGAATGTGGCTTCATCCTTCAACGCTTCCTGAATGCTTTTGTTGTTCATTATGTCTTGTTGAGAACGATTAACTACACCTATAATACCCAGTTTAACTGGGATAACCCTACCACATAGAATATCTATGGCATCAGTCCCTTAAAAAAAAAAGATGTATTTAATAATTGTTATTATAATCAATCCTGTGCTTTTTGATAAATTTGAAGAGAGAATGTAAAGACATCAAGAAGGATGAAAAAGTAAATTTACCAGCATCCATGAGATCTAATTTTGTAACAACTGCCAGCGTTCGTCTGCCATCTGGATCAACATCTTTGCTGAGCTTCAAACTCTCACTTGTAGCCATGTCAGTATTGGCAGTGACAACTGCTAAAATTATAGAGTTAGGACTGCATATATACTTTAATACAAGCTCACGTATCTGAGACTCGATGTCCTCTGGCTGATCGCCTACTGGCACTTTTGTGATACCAGGTAGGTCTATAAGTGTCAGATTAACGACAAAAGTTGAGTATATTTTAAGATTAATTGGTTCTGGACAAATCCCTTTGTTTGCTCCAGCCATTCTGTCAGTTTCTGCTTCAATCTCTGCACGAATATCGTCGAAATCTTTGTAGATCTTGTTCTTTGTATGCAGAAACATTCCCCATTCTTCCAAGTCCAGAGTGCCATTTTCTGCGCTTCGGTGTTCTCGATCATCTTTGGGTGTATATACAAGTTGTAATATTAATGGACGTCGTGTGACAATACCAGTCCCTCGTGGTAGAAAAGAACGGCCCACCAAGCTTTCTATTA
>NW_017259213.1:6366588-6371936 GCF_001594045.1 Atta colombica | reverse complement strand
ATTCAACAATAGATCTTATTCAATTTTGACTCTTCATCAAGAATATATACTTTCTTTTTTTCAGCTAAACTTTTGCACCCTCTATTGTCCTTTTTTTCTCCATAGCAAGAAAGAGAAAAAATGAATGGTACAATAAATTTATCTGAAAAGAACAAAGGCTATATTCTCAAAAAATATTTCATATGAAAATGTATGAAAATACTATAGTATACGTTTTATATATTAGAAATTTCACTAGTATTTTCATATACAATATTTTTCTAGAATAAAATACCAGATCTAAGACCAGTATTCATAGTTCTTATTTTAATATTGTTTTAATGTAGTAATCTTAAATAATTAATACGACTCTGATTAACTTATGATATCTTAGAACTGTATTTAAGATTATCTTACATATAAAAACTGACTATGAATATTGGCCGAGGATCAGAATTCCTTTGAGATTGTACACCAAAATCACAATATTTTGACTTTGCCCATTGACATAAAGGTAAATATATGATACTCTTAAGTGTATGATTCATGCACTGCAAAATATAGTATTATTTTTTTTTACTACAACATTAATGGATAGCAAGCAGCTTATAATTAACAGCTAGATAACCATTATATTATTCATGACAAAGAAAAAAAAAATGATAATAGAACAAAGAAAATTCAAATGTCGGTTAACCAATGTTAGATCCATTCCTTTCGATTGCACCTTCTCGCAATTTTCTCTTCTACCGAATAGAGATTTCGATCGCGCATTTGTTTAACCTTGAAAATCGGAGAAGGTAACAAAGTCCAGATGAAAAGGGCGGATTTGCTATTTGCTGTTTTCGGTTTGGTGTCAAGTGACTGTGGGCCGAACGGACACTCTGGCTAACCTGCGTGCCCAGAACGATGATTTGCGGCAGTTGTAATACGGTAGCACCGACGGTGTTAAACACGTCCTGCAGTTTGTTTATCACAGGTATTAGGGCTTCCATGATGAAGCGGATAAACGACGACGAAGCTTCCGCGTCGCGTCGATGAATGAAATCGATCGGAACAGCTGTCGGTTACGAGCCGGGTTCAATTCAAGTAAACGCTCGCGGTACTCTCCTCTCCAACTTACACCTGCCTGCAGCCGTTCGGCTGCGGTTCACTCAGATTCACCCCTACATGCGTCGCCGTTCCGTGACGGAACTTGATGGAACTGATGGAGAAGCGGAAATATTTCACACGCTGAATTCAACAATTAATAACGCGCTCAATGCAGTTCAACGACTGTAAATCGCATTTGAAACACTGACGAGATACCTATCCATAGGCAAATTTTCGTAATCATTATATATGGCTATAGTCTAATGCCCGTATTCATTTAGATCTTGTACTTAAATTTATCTTTAGATTCTCAGCAGCCAATGAAATAATTCGTACAGTATCTGAAGATAAATTTAAGGAAACCTTATGCATGGTCTACAATGGGCAGTAACAGTAGTTAATTAAGGAATAGACGTAGAAATCGACCAATCATACTTGATTATTTTTTTTACAATCAACTATGATTGATTTCTACGTCTATTCCATAATCCACTACTGCTACTGCCCATTGTAGCATTAAATATAAGACCTGACTATGAATACGAAAAGTCTCGCTACAAATACTTTGAAGCATTTGATAGACCAATTAGAAGAAAGAATTTTACAAATTGACCAATTAAAAGACGTATTTGCAGCATCGCGTATCCTATATCAATAGAATCTCGGGGACAGTGCTGCTAGATAGTCGAAAAATTATTAAATAGACGGTAGATGGTACGCTAAAAAAGCAGTAGACTTGAAACTTAAGATTTAAGACTTAAACACAATAGACACAGAGAACAGAGAATAACAAAACTGTCCAATCAAAGCTTTGGGATATAATTTCGAACTGATACACCAGAGTTCTGATTGGACAGCTCGTTATTCACTGTTGCCTGTGCCTATTGTGTTTAAGTCTTTAATCCCGATTGCATCAATGTTATTTTGACTTTAAGCAAAGTTTAAAAATTTCTCTTTCTTTTTTTAAAGCTGATAGAGAGACAGAAAAGAAAAGAGTTTTAAGCCATACTTAAAATTAAAGTAATATTGATCAGGTCTTAAAGCGGTAGAGTTTTTTTTCAAGAAATTTCATAAAGCTATTAGAAAATAGAAAAAATATTGTAATTGTAAGTAATACATATCGAAAATAATTCAGTAATAATTCAGTATAATAGAAATATATTTAAAAAAATGTATTTATGCTTTTTTCTTTAATTTTTATTTAGTCTCATTGAAAATGAATATTACAAATTTTATAAAAAATAATAGAAAAAATATTCTAATCTGTATAAAATAAATAATTCAAATACTTATTATACATATAATACAACATTCAATAATCTCAATAGTAGGAAGAACAGAAATTATAATTTATATTTATAATAAAAATATATTTTTTTGATAATATTTTTAATATATTTTTTTTCCAGGAAACACAAAAAAATATATAATGTTATAATATTTTACTCAACAATACAACTGCAATAATATGCTTTATGCATAACAATAACATTAGTGAGTAGAAAATTATAACATTACTTTGTTTTTTTTTTATCTTTTTTTTATCTTCGCCATATAAAATACCTACAACGACATCCCTAGTTAGTAAAATTATCGTTAAAAAGTTACAAGGAGTTGATTGTATATCTTCAAATGAGATGAAAATTATAAAAGTGAGCAATTTCATTAGAGTATTCACCTTTGCTCACTTTTGTAATTTTCCCCCTGGGGTCGATTTTGAAAGGTGAAAATTACAAAAGCAAAGATTACTAGGTATTGACCAATTAAATTATGAATACTCTAGTGAATTTGCTCTTTTATAATTTTCACTTCATTTGAAGATACACAATCAATCATCAGGAAATCGATTCTATATTTTCAAACAAGATGAAAATTACAAAAGTGAGCAAATTTACTAGGTGTTGACCAATGAAATTATCAGTATCCTAGTAAATTTGCTCACTTTTGTAATTTTTACCTGGTTTTAAGATACAGAATCGATTCCGAGGTGAAAATTACAAAAGAAAGCGAATTTACTAGAATACTGATAATTTCATTGATCAATACTTAGTAAATTTGCTTTTATAATTTTCATCTTGTTTGAAGAAATATAGAATCGACCCTCAGGTTACAGAATAGATCTATTGGACACTAAATTGTTGGATCTATTGGACACTAAATTGTTGGATTCATCCTGGATCCGATGTTCGTCTACGACGTCTGAAATCAAAATTTTATTTTATATCATTAGCTTAATTTTCACCGAGGGTTTAATCCGGATCAGAATGTAAGAACCAATCAACTACAGTATTTTCGAGTATTTTCCTGTTCGAATGACAGGGGAATGCTCGACTGTAACTGGTTGATTCTTACATTCTGATCTGGTTTAAACCTTTGATGGAAACTAGATCGATAATACGAAGCAAAATCCTGTTTTCTGATTGGTTGCAAAGCGACATACGACGCAAGTCGGGTCCAGTATGAATAAAAATCCAATAAATAACGCTCGAATAACGCCTATACGATACTAACATCCAATCAGAAGAATGCGCGAACAACATGGTGGATAGAAAATCCATCTTTGAATAAAATGAGCAATAATATAGGATATTATATACAAGCAAAATAAAATAAAAGAAGACGATAAATAACCTAACTGAAAGGCAATAGGTATGGACGTATGGATATTCCATACATCCTTGATTTGAACAGTTCGTGAAAACATCTTATCACGTGATTTATTTTGATGCCGAAAATGAGTATCGAGTGTCAGTATGAAAAGGCACCTCTAAGCCAAGCTATAGTTTGTTTTCTGTTCCTGCACTAGACTGTTCTAGAACTCATTTTCTCGCTTTAAACAGATATCAAACGTATATCTATCTTACTTTAAATTCCGAAAGTGTACAGTAATTCAGCTACAGAAAACAGACTTCATGTTTGGCTTTGGAAAGTCGAGCTTATACGAGGTTATTGGAGGTTAAGGAATACGAGTGATGCGAATTATTTTTTTGCTATTTGTTTTCAAAAGATACGTGTCATGAAGTAAAAATTGAAGTGCGAATTTACACGTATGGTGCGAGTTAAAAGAGCTTGTTTTCTTATTTCAAAAAATAAAAGAAGAACGCAAATCGAAAAAAGAAAATGCCGAAGGAGATGAACAAGCCGTGGGACGATTGTAACCGAGGACATGAGGACAAGGCTTACTTCGGTGTGTACTTTCTTCAGCCTTTTGACCCGTTACATATGATTTGGGATGCACATCTAAGAGTGCGTTCCATTTTGTGCGTAATTTTATTATTTAATATTTCGTTAACAACAAGGATAGAGTGAGATATCATACATGTTTCACGTATTAAAATACGTGAAACAGAATGCATTCTTGAACGTGCACCTCCCTATCTCTCAACAATATTAGTCCTGTGTCTTCAACCATAATTCTTGCATAACTTCAACATTTGTTTGCTCGTATCTTTTTTTTACTAACAAGACCATTGGCAAGAAAAAAACAGATTCATGTGATTTATTTTTGATAACACGGATTGAGAAAATCATTCGAGCGACACATGGAAAGAAAACTACTCGAGAAAAAAAAGCACGTTGAATTAATTTTTTTATCAGAAGATACGTTACATGATTTCGTCAAGATGAATAGATACTTTAATACATGATGATAGAAATTGTTCTGAGATCTCAGACGGAAAAAGAATTAATAAATCACATTTGAACAATTTAAATATGATTGATTAATTCAAATCGATTGATGAATTAATGTGATGAATTAATTCTTGGGCGTGTGACTTTACATGTTGCAAGATCAGTTAGATCAGTTAGAAGTTCCCCAAGATTTCTTGATTCAAAGTTTAATCTTATATGTGCATGATTAAGAGATTGGAATACACTGTCAATTAAAAAATAAAAGAATTTCAGCTTAACGATTTAAATTATTTAAAAGATGGATTTAAATTATTTAAATTATTTAAAAGATGGACAAAATTATTTTTAAAAAAACAATATATATATTTATTAGTACCTTGTATTCAATTTCAAGGAGAAATTGAAGGTATTAAATTCTCATTAATCAGTGAGATCTAAAAAAAATTAATTGTTTTTTGTTCCGATCTCAGATCAATTTGTCATTGATTGCAGATAAAGTAGCTTTGCAATTATAATATTCTTTAGTACAATTGATATTTATAATTCTAGTGAGAAACTAAGAGCAAGACCAATTATTTTAAAGAATTTTCAGGTGGATAATTTTTGAAATGATTGTTTAACATGTCAAAATGTGAATAATTATT
>NW_017259213.1:6363038-6366488 GCF_001594045.1 Atta colombica | reverse complement strand
CCCCCCCCCCCCCCCTCCCAAATATAAAATTGTTCCACTTTAGATCTAAAAATATCTGATCATATTAAGTTATGAATATAAACTATAGTCAAGTAATAACGAAAATTTTTATATTTATTACCACATTTATGCAATTTTTTAACATGTGATTTAAGAATTTTTAAATATATTTGATGTATTCATTTTGTATTACTCTTTTATGTTGCATCTAATTTTTCTTACTGCCTAATGATAATAGTGGCAATATAGTAATAAGATTAAGCACTATAAGATATTTTATATAACATTGTGTGTGTGTGTGTGTGTGTGTGTGTGTGTGTGTGTGTGTGTGTGTGTGTTTAAAACTGCTATATTATTTCAGGTTATCTACACAATTATTATGAATTTTTTAGATTGTGAGAACTTTATGAAGAGTAGTAATCAACAATTGTTGAAAGAGATGAATTTTGTTTGAAATGAATGTTTCATGACAAAAATAATCATTTTTTAATAATATTATTGTTTTATTCTTATTACTTATTCTTAGATCATAATGATCGAGTAGAAAGACCTATAAGAAGAGATGGAAGATTTCATGTTGGTCCCATCAAGCATCATGTATCGTTCAGGATTCATAGACCTAACAATCTAATATCCCGTAATTTGGCATTTACGAATTTGGACAGTGACATTCCGATGACTTCTAATGATAATATGAGACAAATAATAATCAACCATAGAGATAGAGAAAGAGGTAGGATTCGGCGTACTGTTTATCGTGGAGGAAACAATCCTGTGCCCAATTTCAAGGGAGTTCAATTTCAAGGAATTCAAGGAAGGAATTTTAAGGGAGATCAATCAAATTCTAGGATGCAACCTCTTCCTTTGAGAGAATCTAATGCATATAGAATTAATGTAAGTATATTTCTATAATTATAAATCATATTCAGTATGTATATATAAATTTGAAATAAATTTCTATTTGTATTTTACAGATACCATACGGCCATAAGTATGAAAGGGATTATATTATAAATACTCTTTTGAATTATATAGCACCTAAAGTATTCGTTCCTATAATGGTATGTGGTATCTATGTTTTTTTTTTTTAGGAGAAATATATATTTTTTATTTAATATATATCTTAATACCTCTAATCATTCCTTAATACGACGTATAAATATCAATAAAATTTAAATCGTATAGAGCAGGGTTGGGTAGTGCTAAGTTAAAAAGATAAAAGTTAAGTTAAAAAATTAAAAAGGTAATTAATTTTAACTTAGTTACATTTTAGACTCTTAACTTAATTTACATTTTATCGGTAACTATTAACTTTTAATTTGATTTTTTTGAAGTTAATCATCCTCAGACACATAATGCGAGAGGATAGTATATAATTTAGTATTTTAATTTTATTGTATAATCATTACTTGTGAACAAAAATAACCAGATTCTTTAATTTAAATATAATATGTTGTGAGAAAAGAAAAATATGAAAAATTATGTAAAATGACCAAATTTTTTCTTTTTCTTTTTTTTTTGGTTGTTCAAACCAAATTTAACTTTTAACTTTTGAATTACTTTTTTTATTAACTTAACTTTTAATTCAATTAATTTCATTATGGATTATAATTTGTATTTTAATTAAGTTAAATTTTCAAAGCTGTTAACATTAATTTAATTTAGTTAAAAAAAAAATTAACCTAATCCTGGTATTCAGTAATAAATGTAACATATGTAAATAAAAAACCGATTTAAAACTGTAAAACCATGTAACTAAAGCAAAAATTTATTTGCAGTACAAAAAAACAAGAACTGACGCTTGTTTTTATATAGACGATCATAAGATAGCAAATGCATTGCTAAATTGTGATCGAAAGATTACGATGAGTGATGGGTTTAAACTGCGAGTGAGGGTGAAACCAGAATTTCCAAACTGCGATATTGATGACGAAGTGAAGGCACGACTGAAGCAAGCAATGGCTAAGAGATATAGACAAGATACCAAGGCTTTGAATTTGTCCAAGTTTCATCTTGATTCTGGTAAAAATAAAAAGTTGAAACTATAAATATAATGAAGATGATAATAATTAATGATTACTTAATGTAATTTAGAGCTTTTAACATACATGTATTTATCTTACAGATCTTTGCTCTGATTATTTTTATGCACTGTCCTATCCTGTTATGATGATGACTGTATTGGATATTATGGTGGAGTACATACCGAATTTAGAAGCCTTGAATTTAGAAGGAAATAAACTGCAAAATATTGAGAGACTCGGCACACTTACCAAGAAATTCTTAAAATTGAAGATTCTTCATATGGGTGATAATAAGGTGAGTTTAACTAAATATTTATTACAACATAATTATTAATAATATTCGGTTTTAATAATCTTAAGTTAATTGCATATTTTAGATTAGAGATATTTATCAACTAGATGTTATTAAAGACTTACAACTGAACGAATTGAAGTTATCTGGAAATCCTGTCTGTAATAAATATAAATCTCGACAAAATGACTACGTTAGGTAATGAATTTTTTTCAACGCAATCATCTTTTACTGAGAAGTATTAAATTTCACAAGAAGTATTAAATAATCTGTTAATTTCTATTCCTGAGTATTTCGACAGAGATCGTGGTATATTTATTTTGAAAATTTTCAAGTAGACATTTAAACATTTTTTAAAATTAAACTTAATTCTCCATTAAATTAAACATTTACTGTTATATGATATATTAAATAAAATATTTATTATTACATATCATATCAAAGTAAATGTTCTATTTAATAACACACATACAAATGTGTAAAATTTATCATTAAATTACAAATTTTTTTATTTAAAAAATGTTTAATTTTTAAATTTCAAGTAAACAATTTATATTTGTTTCTACTATTTAATGAAGTTTTGTGTTATTTGTTATGTTTTGTGTTTTTTGTTATTTGTTGTTATTTGAACCTAGTGAACTTAGTTTTTTAATTATAGAGATGTTCGAAGACGATTTCCAAGATTATTGTTTCTGGTAAGTATCATGCATACTGTTACATATTTATAATTGAAATCTCTTTTTTCATATAACTGTTTATTATATTATTGAACAGGATGACACAGAATTACCACGACCGATTGTCTTCGATATAGTAGATGCCAACATTCCTCTATCGCAGAAGATGTTTGTCGCTGTCGATGCAAAAGTACAAGAAATTGCTAAGCAATTTTTACTATTATATTTTACAGTATTTGATAGTGAAAATCGTCAATCTCTATTGGATGCATATGACGAACATGCATGCTTCAGCATGACAATAAACATTTCTCATAATAACAAGTGAGTATTTGTGCAACGTTGCAATGTTTTTCTCTTTAACGAGATTCTCCATTTAAAAAAATAGAAAGAAATTTCGTAAGTTTTCATATAATATTTTAATATAAAAGTGTTTGATCATTTACAACTTTTAAAT
>NW_017259213.1:6361448-6362938 GCF_001594045.1 Atta colombica | reverse complement strand
TATATATATATATATAGAGAGAGAGAGAGAGAGAGAGAGAGAGAGCAAAATTTATATATATTTCAGTATTCTTGTATCTTGTATGAATATATTTTTAACATTCTTAATATTGAGTAATGATACAATTCAAATTATTGAACTAAAATTATTTTTCACAGGTTAAATGGGTATCATTTGGAGAATCGAAACCTATTTAGAATAAACGATACGACCAGAAGAGAGAAATTTTTGAAACAAGGTAGATTACCTGTAGTTTCTTTTATATCAGAAATACCACGAACAAGGCATCTGTTGAGTACTTTTACCATGGATATCTCTCTTGCTACAGTAAGTAGGTATTTGTTACTACGAGTGACCATATCCTATTGTATGTTATACATTATATAAAAGATAAAAAGATATGTGTATAAAAAACAAAGATAAATTCATAATTTATTTTTTATTTAATCAGCAAACAATGATGTTCATTACGATAACAGGCTATGTTCAACTTGATAATAAGGAAGAGCCTATTATCTATTATTTCAACCGAACATTTATAATTGTTCCGAAGGATGAAGGATACTGTATTCAGAATGAGCAGTTGCATATTAGTCAGCTATCTGAGTCGCAATTAACGAAATTGCACCAGCAACTAAATCAGTTAGAAAATCAACAAATCCAATCGGAAACACCGGCCCTGAGTTCAGTAGAAGTAACGAATTTCGTGGCAACGGAATCCAGTGATGAAATGAAACAGCAGATGACGTTAATGTTAAGTCAACAAACAAATATGAATCTGGAATGGAGCTTGAAATGCTTACAAGATACGCAGTGGAATTACGATAATGCAATCTCTGCCTTTATTTTAAATCGTGAACAGATACCATCACAAGCGTTTACGAAGTAAACATGTAAGTAAGAAAATTCATTACTGTGATAATAACTTGTAAGAAAAGTTCGAACTTCTTGTAAAATGTCAAACTCCATTTCATTTCATTTCGTTTATATTGCATTTGTTTCCCACGGGTATATTTATTTTTATTTAATATAAGATGTCTAAATAGAGCATCTGGATATTTATGTTAAGTGGTTTCCAGTTTCATATTTTTTGCAACAAAAAATAATTATTAATTTTTGCAAAGAAAGAAAAGTAATATATATTAAAAGCTGCATTAATATATATTAAAAGCTGCATTAATATAAACCTATTAGAAAAATACTTTAGAAGTGTATACAGAATTGTCTTGTTTTGTTTATATTGAACTTATGAAATTGCACACAATGTATCCTTAAGAAAGTTATTAGAAATCATAATTTTAATTGATATTACAATTTCAATATCATATGATTAGTAAGAAATATCATTAGTAAGAAAGATATGATCAGAAAAAAGATCGCGGACACAACATTTGAATAAGCGCTTAGTAATTATATTGCTTGCGATTAGAATAGGCCTTTATATTTATAAATGTGGATATATCAATAACGAGTGTTTGTTCAATTGACTT
>NW_017259213.1:6354540-6361348 GCF_001594045.1 Atta colombica | reverse complement strand
ACATACATACATACATACATACATACATACATACATACATACATACATACATACATACATACATACATAACATGTATATGTATACACATTTATATTTGATAGCATTGTAATGAAAAAATATTACGTAACAAATTACTTATATACAATAATTTTTTTTGGAAAAATTATGTTTGATGAAAGTTTACAATATAATTGGAAATGTTTAGTTAGGAATAATTAGAAATAGTAATATGTTACAAATAATTGGAATTGGTTTAAAATCTAAATATCATATTAAAGTTGCAATAAAATATAAATTTTTGGGCATGTGTATGATGTATGAAATCATATTTCATTATCATATGATGAAAATGACTAATTGAATATTCCAAAAAATTTTATTTCTTTAAAATAGTAATTTGTACACTTTTCGTTGGTGCTGTTAATTGATAAGTACACGATGTGTAAATTAAAATATGGATTATAATGTGCATCTGAAAGCAAAACAAAGCGAATTTTTGATATATGATAAAAATATCATAGTGATTATACATATATAACAAGTAATATTTGTTACAAACGTTCAGTTGTCAGATTTTTATATTTTTTGGTATGTAAAAATATTATTACATACTATTTGGTATGAAATATAATTATTTAACAACATAAAAAGGAAATAACTGCAAGCCAATGACAATTATATAAAAGTTAATAAACAAACGTTTCTATCTTTTCTATTAATGTATATAATTGTCATTGGTTTGTAGCTCTTTCCTTTGTATATTGTTATTTAAAATGTTTGAGCTTTCTCTTTACAATTTTAATTATATAATTATTTCTTATCACACATTCATAAGCGTTTGTAATATATGTTACAATTTCTGAAGTACGAATTCTTTCATTTCGTCGAAAGTGAAGTATGAACATAAAAAAAAGTTTGTTTTATTAGAGCATTTTTATATTGCCTATTCGTCAATACGTCATGTATCTTTAATGTGATATTATATATACAGTGATACATAGATATAGTGCTATATAGATATATAGATATAAATTTAGATATATAGATATAAATTTAGATTTTTTAAAACTAAATTTACAGAACAGGTAAAAAAGAGGTATATTGATATTTTTTATTTTTAAAAAAATGTAAAAACTTACGAAATTTTATAGAAATGATTTTTATATTATAAAAAAAGCTGGATTCTATACAGTATACGTCATGTATACAAAATGGCGCATAAACTGTCATAGATTTATATATGATAAATTTATTTTTAACAAAATTAGTACACAAATGATATAGAATTACTAAAGCTTAAAAATTTGATAAATAAATGGAATGTGTGATATTTTGCTATCCTGTATATTTCACACACATAAAAAATCAAAAAGTATTTCTCTTAAGAGAAAAAGATCTCTCAGTAGTGTACCTGTAATAAAAGTATTCTCTATTAATAATAATTATTTATATCTAACACCGTATAGTTACATTTTATATCTACAAATTGCATCTAAAAAAATCAAGTAAAAAAAAAGATATTGTTCCTTTTATATATCTAAAATTATTTGATTTCTCAAATGTAGAATTATTTATGTGCTCTGTTAACTTTAAATTTTATCTTGCACATAGATAAAAGTCAGATTTTCGCATACATACTTAAATTTATAGAAAGTCTCAAGTATAATAATTCAATTAATATTTTAATGTAACAAATGATGTACAACTTTAAGAAGATAAATAGTATAACTTTGTACAAAGCATGACCAAACAATTTCTCAGAATTATTATTTCACGTATACGTCGATATATATACATCGCAATTAAATGAATTTTTATAAATAGTATCATATGATACATATTTTATGCGTCTATAAACGCTAGGCATGTATTAGGTGAAATAGGAGTTCACTTACATTATGTGAGTATAAATTATTCGATTGGAAAATATTCGGGATTCAATTTTTTTGTAATATTTTGCGGTATGTGTTAATTTTCGTGCAAAACAAAATGCAACTTTTAGTTTATATCATATTAAGAATATGATTTGGATCACACATCACGAAAAGTTGGAAACTTTATATACTAGGACGAAAAATTTACAGAACAATATCCTGAATGGGATTTGACGAAGTCCAAAAACATTACGAAAATGTTAAATTGCAGTTCGAATCCCAGATATCATCTGATACATTTGCATTCAGATGGAAGATTCAGCGTAACTCTTTTAAGAAGATAGATAGGAGATTTGTTATTAAAACGAGGTAAATAAATCTATACGAGATGCAGAAATTTTTTGATTAAGCATATCAAAGCTTACAATAGTGGGTGTTACGTATCTTCGTTTCTCTTCAACGAAGAGATATTTTGTGCTTAAAAGGCAAAACTACTCTTTGGTGTGTGCGAATGTGTTGTTAAATACATATTAAAATCGAATTACAGTTATTAATGACAACTCGTGTATAATATGAGAGATTAATATCCTAAATGTCTAAATGACGAGTGAACAAACAGAGAAATAATTTATACTCATATATTAGTATGCGACAATTTTAAAAAAATGTACGCATGTATTTTGACTGGATAATGACACGTGCAAATATCCAAAAGACTAATACAGTACTATTCATGAACATAAAATACATAAATCATTGATATAATCGGAAAACTGGATATTCCTTTTTATGTTGATAAATATGGATACAATATCGCTTAAAAGTATTTGCTCACTCTATCTCCTATAGAATTAGAATGCGATTTAGGCATATAAAAAAAATATGTACAAAAATTGAGACAAGTATAATACTTTTGAGCAGTAATGTGCTTTTGATTGTAAAACTTACACAAGTGTACAAAATTGTACAAGTAAAAAAAATCTATTGATATAAATGTTACATAAATAATCATTATTATTTGCAAGAAAAAATGAATAAATATTATTGAATTATTAATTATTAATGTAATTAATAAAGGTTAATGTTATATAAACAAACGATATATAATACATAATGTAAATACCTTTATTAAGAAGCGGCATTAATGTGTTAAGAATTGCTTATACAGACAATACTTGACAGTAAAATGAATAAAAGAAATGATATTTTATAAAACATATATTTCTTATTTATAAATTTTAATCCGGAAAGCCTTTTCTTGAAAAACTCCCTAATTCTGGAAGAAGCACGTTATATCATAGATCTCTCACACGATCAATAATATTGACCAATAAATACTGACCGTATTATTGTGATTAGTATTTACAGATTATATAATGTAGAACATTAGCTGCGTTCGACATTGTAATGCATTTTAGTTATGTAGGTTTATGTTGACTTGTGTCAATATAGTTGAAAATATGGAATTCGTACGTAGTATTTTCTGTGTACGTTGCTCGAAAATATTCAGCCGATTGTATTATTGTATCACGCAGCTTGTGAAAGAATGAAAACTTTTTCAGGAATTTTCATAGAAACACATGTTCTAGACATTTTTAAACCATTTATTTCACCGTGCTTAAAGGATATCTTTCTAACACCAACTGCATAGTCTTCAAATGTATGTGAAAACTGCGAAACAGCATACAATAAAATGTAAATTGAAGAAATGTATTCTCCCAGATAACATTTATGTTGCACAAGATATTTAAAAGATGTCTTTTAGATAGCTTATACGACATGCATGTTATCTGGGATTATGTTTAAATTTTCATATGTAAATGTGAATTATTATATGAATTACTTCATAGATATTTACTTGTAGCCATTGATTCTGTTCTTCTCTCTTTATATCATAATGTAAAATTGCTCTACTTGTTTATTGTTGATTGTTAATTAATTCAACTGTCAACTCATAACTCACTGATGAATGATCTCCCCGACAGTTGATTCATTCATTTACCTACATGTATTATATATAACATGTATAATCTACAATTGTATATGATTTCTACATATGCCATATATACATACAGGAGACTGGGGACATCCCCAGACTGAGTCACAAAAATTCAAAAGTATCTTAAAAGTACATCTAAATATAAAAATTTTCTAAATATACACATTTTTTTAATGATTAAAGCATAATGTATATTTTAAAATTTAATATAATAAGTATATTTAGTAAATATTTATTAGTTTTTAAGAAAAAAATTAAAATATATTTTTTAAGAAATGACTCATGATGTCTCGTACTCAGGGTACTATAAGTCACACACAAAATAGAATTATGCAAGTAACGATGAAAGTTGAAAAATATTTTTAATTAACTTATACATTTTTAGTTACTAATACAATAAAATATGATTATAATTAATAATTAATAATTATTAAATAATACAGAAAATAATAGAAAATTATTAATAAAATAAATGAGAAATAAACATTAATAAAAAAATTTATTCCAATAAAATAAAATTAATTGTTAGAAGTATAAATGGCTCTTTTAGGATATATACTTTCTGTATTGTTTTATAGTGATCTATGTCAGTAGAGTTAACACATTTTATGTGGTTAAAAAGTTACTATTGCACGAAAATCATTAATAACTGATGCTTTTCGATACAATGGAATTTAATCACTGTCACCCAGATAAAAAATATGGGCAACGAAATAATAGTCGTATTCTAGTATCAGTAGTATTAAACATTTCTAGATTACGTTAAACAATCAATGACCCATAATGACTCGGTTTCCCCCTACACATACATTTTTTATCATAAAATTTGACAATACCACTATTGTTGGTCGATATGTATCTATAATATATGGATGAATTCCCTCATCTTCCAAATCTACATTTTGTGAGATTATACTGTACACTATCTGATTTTGATACACAAAAAGATAGTCGCTCGATCCAAGAATGCCAGTTTTGATTGCCAGTTCTGTAACGCCAATTTAGACCTGTCCAGTAACCCATGCCTTTTGCGCCAGAATGATTCTTCAATAAATTTCTCCCATATGACTTCTTCGTGCATGTCAAATAGAATACAGACCAGGGCATGTTATTGTCCCAGGGAAATGGTTTAGCCACAATCTGATTAATCTTTTTGTACCAAACATAATTCATCAGCATCTGCCAGCGTTTGCACACTAATTGGCAGTTCATTGCAGTCTTGCAATCGATATAAAAGAGAATCTTTGTCAGTATTTCGACGGGCAGGAGTTTATCATAGAGTACCAGACCATTGCAATGCTTTTCATCGAACATCATATGAGAAAGAATATCATTGCATTGTCTCATTATTTGTCAATACATTTGATTTTATTGGAGCGTTCCAATATTCACTGCCAGTTGTAAACAATTGACGACAACAGAGAAAAATATCAGAGTAGTCTCAATCCCAGGCCTTTTCTCCTCCAATTTGGTAAACTTTCGTTCTGCCACTGAGTCACACAGCCTTGACGCTGTTGGTATCTGTGGCTATTTTTTAGTTAGGATACAGAGACATGACACTGTGTTCCACTATGTAAAATATTTATTGGAACGCAATTTAGTTTCATAGTGTAACACCAGAATGCATTGCAGTCTTCCATTCTATTCTTATAATTATATTTAGCATATCAATAATAGATTTATGATTTTTATTTAGATTTAAGTTATAATTTTTTCAGAATTGACGATTTTTGAAGGTTTTATTGCAAAATAAGTATGGCTACCAAATAACTTTTTAAAAAGTTGATGACATTGATATATTTTACACACTCATACTTAGCTTTTTACTGTGTCAAGCAGTAACACTATGTTATAGTTGAAAAGCTTTGTGTAAGACACAGTGTTACATTGTGTTACGTATACGTTATTGAAAAACATCCTCTGTTATCTATATCTAGTAAATTTCTTACACAGTGAGACAATATCGTACAGATTATCTTTCGAAAGATAGTCGACACGCTTCTATCCTGTAATCACATAGTTCCTAAACAGAAAATGGATGGTAGTGTACGGGCGATTTTGACGGTAACAGAAAAAAGGCATGACTTCTCTCAAGTTTCTCTCTGACGTGCTGAAAGGGAGCGTTTATATTGGCCATAATAACCGTATGCCGTAATCTGTAAGAATTGACTAATCACAGTTAAGTATTCTCATTCGGCGGGGAGCACAGATTTTTGCATAATGCATAACACATGAGGCATAAGAAATTGAACCGATCAGAGTTCTTTATTTCATGAAAAGAAAAAAAACGAAAGACTTTGATTAGTTCAATTTCTTATGCATTATATGTTATACAAGAGTATGTGCTCCCCGCTTTAGGGCGCGTTCACACCTTGACGAAAAAGCAGGCTGTGTTCCAAAAGTCACTGCCAGCGCTGAAAATGTACAGTTTACGTTACATATACTAACATTTTCAGCACTGGCAATGAATTTTGGAACATATCTTCGTAAAACTGAAAAGCAGCAACTAATCAGAACTTGCCCTGATAGTCGACAATTTCGGTTTTTTTGTATGTATCACTTACCAGTCGAGTTCTGATTTGTCATTGTTTTTCCGTTTTCTATGGATATTAATCATGAAACTTTATCCCTAGGATGAAAAGTGAAAATTTTTACCATTGAAATTAATGGAGAAACTTTTCACTTTTCATTTTCCATCCTAGAGATAAAGTTTCATGATTGATAGCGAGAACTCCAGACTGCTTCAGACTCCAGACTTACTAGTTACTAGAGGATCTAACCTAATTCTAACCTAATCCTAATCGTTGTCATTTGCAATGTTTGCATGTGCTTAATGATTTTCATGCAAAATTGATTGGAGTGAGTGATTGATCAGAAAACGTCCATAAAGAATAATGGTAAGACCTTTTTTTAATTATTGTTTATATATATATA
>NW_017259213.1:6352873-6354438 GCF_001594045.1 Atta colombica | reverse complement strand
TATATATATATATACAATCAAATATATATATATTTGATTGTTTAATTTTATATTTTTGGAGGTTATATTGATAACCTCCAAATCTTTAATATGATAAAAATACGATTGTACTTTAATTTAAATGAATGTATTGTCATAATTTAATGATAATATAACCATGTTGTTAAATCACATTGTACAATAACACTCGCTAAAATTATGTTACAGGGGAAAAATAAGAAAACGCGTAAAGTTGTAATGCAGAGATTTGCTCAAATGAAAAGGATGATTAGTCTGAGTGATTCACGAATGTAAGTTTAATGTCTCATATAATTTTTGACAAATCATTGTTATTATTTTATAAATTATGAAAAAAATAAAAATGAATTTTTTTTTATAGAAAGCCAGAAAAGCGATTGCCATCAAAGAAAACTCCGAAAGAAGATAAGACTAAAATAAAAATTACAGAAACGTAAGTAATGTTACTTATAAATGAACATATACTATATTATACTATATTATACTATTTTTGATATAAATATTTTTGCATTTATATTATGAAATAATTATTTATTATAAAACATTTTATACTTTGAAACTAGTTCTTTTTTCTTTCAGGCCACAGCAATCCTCTGCATTATTCTTTCAGTATAACACACAACTTGGACCACCATATCATATTTTAATTGACACAAACTTTATTAACTTTTCTATTAAAAATAAATTAGATATAATAGAGAACATGATGGAATGCCTTTATGCAAAGTGTACACCATATATAACCGATTGTGTAATGGGTGAGTTAGAGAAGCTTGGACAGAAATATAAATTGGCATTGAAAATTATCAAGGATCCACGATTCGAAAGATTAAAATGTATGCATAAAGGAACCTATGCAGATGATTGTCTTGTAAACAGAGTGACACAAGTAAGTATAGACTACAGAATTTTATTATGTTAAAAAATTTTTTTGACAATATAAATTTACTTAATTGCGATTGGTATAAATAAAAAATGTACGTTGTATTGTTATTTCAGCATAAATGTTATATTGTTGCAACAAATGATAAAGATTTGAAAAGAAGAATTCGAAAGATACCAGGTGTACCAATAATGTACATATCTCAGCATAGATTTACAATAGAAAGAATGCCGGATGCTTATGGTGCACCCAAGAGATAAGAGTAAAATTTATTTTAAATCAATTTTTTTTAATGGTTATTTCTTGTACATGTGCACACAAAGATACACACTTTATTAATAAAATATGTACCATATTGATATGTTATTTATTCAAATGAAAATTTAATTATTTTATTTATTTTTTTTTAGAAAATTAACAGATAGAAATATTGTTTTGTCATTAATAAAGTGATAGTTTATTTATGTACAGGTTATACTATCCAGCTTACGCGATATAGTAAGAAAAAGCAGAGATACAACAAATATTTCCTCTGTACTTTGCAGAATTTTATCAAATTCTATTATAAGTATTAATAAGATATTTTATTAAATATAACTATTGTTATGATTATTTTTTTGTTTGACTTAGTTTTTATATAATAGTCCAACAAATTTTTTACAAA
>NW_017259213.1:6346418-6352773 GCF_001594045.1 Atta colombica | reverse complement strand
ATTTTTTAAATATACATTTATGTGCGCGTGCCTATATATTTCAAAAATTTTATAGAAGAAATTTAATTATTTAATATTTATATTAATGCAACGTATATGTACTTGCAAGTACATCCTGTAAAATATTTCAATATATGAATTAAAATAAATTTATATTTGTGATACTTATAAATTAATTTTTGTAAACACGAATAATTATAACATTATAAAATTCAAAAAAAAATTTTTATTTGCTTATCTTTTAATAATGTTCGTAAGTGAGGCCACAAATGGGGACATTTCACGTGAGAAATGATCGGTTGCATATTTATGGCGAGGCAAAATAAGTTGTTAGGACATTTCTGCCAATTTCTTACTCTCTATCTCCGAGAAGATTATGACGAAAAGCAATCATGCTCGATTTTCTATACCTACGTGAAAAATGATCGGATGCAATGCAATATTGCATATCAATCTCTTTATGAAATCTTATAGCGAATTTTTCTTGCAAAAGATATAATTACTCAAATTTGAGTATTTTAGTTCTTGGCAAATATTATTGCGTATAAAAAAAAGTTGTAATATATCTTATTATCAGAGTTGGATATTAACTAATTAAAACGTTAAAAGTTAAAAAAAAAGTTAAAAAGTTAACAACTTAACGTAGTTAACTTAACGTAGTTAATTTTAAATGCATTAAATTTTAACTTAACTTAAGTTACTTTTAAACGTTAACTTTTTAACTTTTTTTAAGTTAAATTTTTTTATCTCTTTTAAATATCTTAGAAAAATAATAAAATAAAGGGCGTATTCTGTTCATATTTTAAGACCATCTTAAGTAATTTCTTAAGGTGCTAATACAGCCCTCTGATGCCTTATGGCATCACCGCATAAGCCTTAGTCCAGATCTACAATAGGTTAAGCCTTAAGTCATAAGAAATTGATCAATTACAGTCAAATATTTTTCTCATATTCGATTGTAATTGATCAATTTCTTATGGCTTAAGACTTATTAAAAAGTAATCATCGATCTTGTATCTTCTCTATGTGCTGGCTGTTTTTTTAAAGTTATATAACTTATATAATTATATCATTATGTGTTATATACTTATATCATATGTGAATAAAAAAATTAAAAATTTAATTTACTTAATAATCTATATTGTAGTTATTTAATCTCATTTTAAGAAAAATTAGGACATTTTGATCTAAAAAATAATTTTTTTTTTAACTTAAATTAATTCAATATTGACTTAATTTACGTTAAGTTAATTTTTCATTCCTTCAATTTTTAACTTTTAACTTTATTAATTTTGTAAAGCTGTTAACTTTAACTTTATTCAATTAAAAAAAAACATTAACTTACCCAACCCTGTTTATTATATGTATATATAAAATATATGATTCACGCATAATCAATTGTGTATAATAAAATATACATTTTTTTAATTGTGTATACATATAATATAAAAAATTATTATGAGTAATATTTTTCAAAAAAATCATGATGTCATATGTAATATTTAAAAAAATATATGTAAAATAATATATGTGCGTGTTTTACTACATATTTTTTTAAATATTACATGTTATATCATGATTTTTTTGGAAGATATTACTCATAAAAATATTTACACGTATCGTGCATGCAACTTTATATTTTATTTATCATACTATTACGCGCGACCTTGTCAACGCAAAGATACGGATATAGTGATTCGTAATTACTCTTATCAATCAGGATCATATATCGTGATTTTCAAGATTCCAGAAGCTCGATATGTGCGAGGATTAATATAATTGATGATTTCGCACAAAGTGTCACGGCTTTTCTATATCCGGATAAATGTCGGGATTCGCTCCTCCTTCTATCCTCGGGTCATGACCTTTCTAATATCGCGCAACAACAAATGGCGTATGCGCGCGCACGTTATCGCAGTAGAACGCAGGATATTAATCATGTGATTCAATGTTCTGTGTTGCATCCTTCGAGAGACAAGTCTACCAAATTTCAATTTATTTCTCTCAGATAATAAACGCGCGCGGCGCGCGTGCGTAATCTCTGCTTAAAATTATCTTTTGCTTCCAAATGTAATTATATTATTACATGATTGTTAATTAATTTTAATTATATTAGTATATTTTACATACAGAAATCTTTTGTAACTTATAAATTTATTGAAATAATACGAAAATTTTATTTGACAAAATAATTGAAAATAAATATACACAGATTACTAAAAAAAAGTTTTATGTACTAAAAATTCAATTATTTCAAGATTATTCTTGAATATTCTACGCATAATATGAACATCATTTGTAAATTTATAAATAAGTGATATAACATAGCATCATATTCAAAATGGCATATAAGATGTCTTGAAGAAATGTTTTAAAATAGGCAAGATTTACAATATAAAGTTTTCCTCGTTATCCAATTCTTAATAAATGATTTTTAACTGAAATTTTTGGTATTTTTCAGACGGCTTTATAAATTATTTAATATAAGAAATATTACACACAAACACAAACAACACACACACACACACACACACACACACACACACACACACACACACACACACACACACACACAGACAAAAGTTTCTCGACAAAATAACCATATGTGATGATATTTAGAAATAATGAGTCAGTCATTGTCAGAGTTAGAAACGATAAGTGATCGGTAAATTAAAAACAATAAATAAATCAAAATTGATAATTAAATTCTTATTAACATTTCGTATTCGCAATATATTATTTTCTTTTGTGACTTTAATTCGATCAATAAATAGTGCATGTAAAGAAATCAAAGATTAAAAATCAAGATTAAAAAAGTCAATCAAGAAATAAGTCAAATCTCGATTTTTTTCATTCTTTTCAAATCTTAAGTTTGAACGAATCTGAAGAATTTATTTTGTTACTCGAGAAATATAACAAAATATGTAAGTGATTTATATGTACAATACAGAAATTCGATATATTTTTTTTGTTATCATGTTCCTTTTTTTGTTATCATTTTGTTCCTTTTCATTGAATCCTATGAAATACATGAAGCAAGTCTGTTTGGACTGACTTTTATATGGACTTAGATAAGAACGAGTACAAGTATTTTCTCGAAGAAGCGAAGAACAGGGAGAGACAAAGTTCCTTATCGTATGACGGACGAGTTGCCTTCTTCTTAGTCTGAAATATCAGTAAAAATTAGAGAAGGTTTCATTGGTAATAGGTGACAATGCGCTAAACAATGCATTTGGCGCTATCTTTAGATTTATAGGACTTCAAGATAAAGTGCATTCGTTACATTCTTGAGTTGCATTAAATCTCTGAAAGCGCGTTTGTGTGTGTGTGTGTGTGTGTGTGTGTGTGTGTGTGTGTGTGTGTGTGTTGTGTTTGTGTGTAATATTTCTTATATTAAATAATTTCTAAAGCCGTATGAAAAATACTAAAAATTTCAGTTAAAAATCATTTATTAAGAATTGGATAACGAGGAAAACTTTATATTGTAAATCTTGCCTATTTTAAAACATTTCTTCAAGACATCTTATATGCCATTTTGAATATGATGCTATGTTATATCACTTATTTATAAATTTACAAATGGTGTTCATATTATGCGATTGATTTATTGTTATTTTTCGATTCTTTGTATGAAGAGTGGTTATCAATTAACGGTTTCTCTGAAATTTAGGATTTTAAATCATAAATCGAACCACACCTTATATATTACAAAATCAACGTTTGGAATTCTGCATCGAGATGTATTTCTGTATAATGTAATGAGTTGCTGTACGAAGTAGTACATCAACTCCATTATCTTATTTTATAATTTCAGTTATAGTTTTTATAGTTAAATTCCAACATTATTCAAGTACTAACGATGGCAACGGTTGGTATGTATATGTATACAATATTGTACCCAGTAAACTAGATTAAAGGAAATCAACGATCCGGTGAGCGAATAAACTACATAGATAATGTAATGTAAGAAAAAAAAGAGGAAAGACAGTGGACAGAAAGAGAGGAAGAGGGGGAGGGGAGAGAAAGAAAGAGAGAGAGAGAGAGAGAGAGAGAGAGAAAGAGAGAGAATTCGAGATGATGAATTAGTTGGAAGGAAAGAGGATCGAAGGAAAGAAAATCGAGCGGAACACTTGATCACGATAACGGATTATAAAAGTGACTATAGGCCCGCGGATATATATCTATACATTCTACACACAAACCGTGAGTCCGGATCCTGCAGATCACCCCCGCTCCACCTTTCTCGCCCTACCTTTCTAACATCCCGATGTTTCTCCGCGTGGCAGCCTGCATCCCTTAAGTCGGAGTGTCTCCTTGCCCGCCCTTCTAGGTATTTCTCCTCCTCCCCCTCACTCCCCATTATTCATCTCTCGTTCTCTATCTTCGTCGCCCTTTTTCTTCTCGTAGTATTCCCTCTTTCTTCCTCCATGCATTTTTTTCTTTTTCTTCTTCCTCTTACTCTTACTCTTTCTCCCTTTCTTTCTCCGTTTTCTTTCTCTGGTCTATTCGACATCCCTCTTGTTCTTGTTACATCTTTCTCATTCCCATCAACGCGAAGCAACGTCCTCGTCGCACGAGGCTCCAGTGTGCAGCGGCCATCTTGCATACCTGAGCCTCCGCATTGCTCGTTCCTCGAGGGCAAAAGGGAGAATATCTCAGCGAGACCTGAGACGGCGACGGGATGCGCGAGGCGAGTCGAAGGTGGAAGGATCGCGCGTGGAAGATGGCGAGGAGGGAAAGCTGGAGAGGTGAGTCGAGTAAGAGGGTGGGGGAGGAGAACGGGCTTCAGTTGAAGCAGCGGGCCCCAGGAAAGACCAAGTGGAAGGGAAAGAGAATGACAGGCTTCTATGTGATAGACGAAGAAGCCTATATTCTGATATAGGCAGTGGTATGGCAAAATGAAAGGGGGGGGGAGGAGGAGGAGGGAAGATGGGAGATGGAAAAGAGAACCGAGGTAAGAGCGAAGAAAATGAGCATTCGGAGAAAGAAAGAGTGACGAGGATGGGAAATCAAACGTTTCTTGACACGAAAGACAGGGAGGGAAAGAGAAATAGAAAAAGAGAAAGCGAGTTGTTAGAAAGAGTGAGTGGGACCATCGTGGAGCGAGAAAATGTGGTAGAACCACGGTGTGTTTCTCAGAGCGGACAGAGAAGGTGATATCGATAGGCCATGCCGGGGTGATCGGGGCAAAAGCATAGATAGAAAGAGAGAGAAAGAGGGAGAACGGAGATATAGGGAATGGAAGAAGGATAATGAACTGGGAGAGAGGGGGAGAGAGAAGGCCCGATGAATCGGAGAGGGACGGCGTCAGCCAGCCCGAAGAATGCCTCTCCTGGCAGCGGTGAAGTTCTGGGACCGGCTCGATTCAGTCGAGTCAGGTCAGCCCTCGGGAAGGCGACATTCTTCTTCACGGTGCTCACGTTCCGCGTTCTTTCGGGGCATTACGTCGCGTTCATCGCGGCCCCGCGTGTTTCGTTACGTTATTTCGCCTTTATTTTCTACCTTCTTACTCCTTTTTCCATCGGCCTTAGTGCCGCCTGCCTTCGCAGTTGCGCACGGTTCATCTTCATCCCCCGATAACCAAGCCTACCCCGAGGCGCGCGCGCGCGCGCGCGCACGCGAACCCGTTGTGTTGCTCGTGAGATTGCTTTACGATCGGCGAACCCGAGTGAGCGCTGCATCGCGATCGCGTGAACTTCCTGACAATTTCCGCGAAAGATAGCGCGAGTTCGACGGCGAATTGCACTCATAAGTGAATCGCGAATTCGAGTCTGTTGGATTCGGTTAGATCGATATTTTCGTGAGAACATCGTAAATCATATTCTTTTTATTTGTGCTCCGAATATTGGATCTTGGTGTGTCCTCTGTGTAGTGTTAATGCGAGATTCTATCGGGCTCAATTTAAACGTTAGTGATAAATTCATGGATTCTGAAAGATTCGAGTGTTTAACGTAACAGCGAGATATAGAGATCGCCAAGAAAAATCGTTGTCCATCATTTATTGTCAATCATCTCTTTTTAAGAGGAATTACATTACTTGAAAAATGCAATATGACAGAGCGAAGCACGTGACATAGATGTGTGTGCCTGGAGCACAAGAGCTGAAAAAGGGCAGCAATTTCTTCGGAGGAGAATCCGTTTTTGGAAAAAAAGATATACATTAGATTTTATATTATGATTGCGAATTGCTAATCAGAGAATCGAAACGTTCCACTCTCGCGTTCGCGAAGCATTCGCGAACATCCACAGACGCGTTTCGCGAGGCGCGGCTCTCGGCGGGTCACTGCCCCCTCTGCCGGGTGAAGTCTCCTCTCGTATACACTTGACTTTTAGCGGCGAAGGAAAGGAGAAGTAA
>NW_017259213.1:6330575-6346318 GCF_001594045.1 Atta colombica | reverse complement strand
ATATATATATAAAAGGAAAAAAAGTGTATGTGAGAGAGAGAGAAAGAGAGAAAGAGAAAGAAACGGATACAGAGAAGAAGAAAGACGGAAAAGAAAGCACCCACCAGCTCTGAGTTTAAATCGGGATTCTGATCCAGGAGGGGAAAAAATGCGACGCATCGCCGGACAGAGGATGGCGGTTCATGTCGTCGCGCGCGATTAATCTCCGTCCTTGGAGGAATGTCGTGGTACGTGCAATGCACTGGTACGTAGATGCGGAAGACGACAGGATTATCGCCTGCCACAACCATGAAGAAGAAGAACGACAGGTAGTGCGTAATCGGAGCGCGCGATTTTACGCCTACGACGAGTCACCGTAAGCCGAGATTTGGCTAAGGCAGGTGGGCGTGTCGCGGCGAGATAGAAGAGATGATCATAAGGGGATCGATGATCCTGACCCTTCTCCTGGGACTACTGTTGGTGAACCATAATGGCGGCCAGGTCGTTGGCCAGGATGTGGCGGCGACGGCGACGACGGCGACGGTGGCAGTGGCCGCGTCTAATGACTACTTTACTTTGCGTAACCTACCTCAAAAAGTCACGCGATTAGTGCCACGAAGGTCACCAATGTTGCCGCAGGATAACACCGCGGCGATGGGTCTGGCGATGCAGAGTAGAGCGGTTGACACGCGGGTCCAACTCGAGATTAGGGAGGGCGAGCCCAAGGGTACCATAGTGGGCACGATACCGGTGAAGCCTGACTTCACTTACAGATTCAATGAGCCACCTCAGGAATTTATACTCGATCCAGAGACTGGCAAGATAAGAACAGCCATGATTCTCGATCGCGAAGCTCTCAGCAGCGATCGATTTGATTTAGTTGTGCTCTCGAGTCAACCGACCTATCCGATCGAAGTGCGAATTTTGGTACTTGATATCAACGACAATAATCCAGAATTTCCGGAGCCTAGTATCGCAGTTAGTTTCTCGGAATCGGCTGTTGCCGGTACCAAGTTATTGTTGGACGCTGCGACTGATCGAGATACACCAGAGAACGGTGTGTTGGACGATTATTTTATCGTGGATGGCAATACAGATAACAAGTTCCGTTTGGAAGTTACTGGAAATCCAGGTGAAACGTCATACTTGCATCTCGAGACTACTGGCAAGTTGGACCGTGAGCAGGTGGAATTCTATTCGCTCAACATCTGTGCGCGCGACCGCGGTCGACCACCGCGACTGGGTTATCTGCTGGTGAACGTGACAGTGTTGGATGTGAATGATAACCCGCCCGTATTTTCACAGAGCGACTATGTGGTAGCGTTAAACGAAAGTGCACCAGTCGGCACCAAGGTGTTGACGGTGCACGCCACCGATAAAGATTCAGAAGACAATTCTAAGCTGACGTATTATCTGCCGGACAATGAGCGCAAATTCACAATCGATCCAGAAACTGGTATGATCACGACAGCCGAGCCGTTAAAATGTCCTCAACAACGTTGCACGGTGGCACGTCCAGGCGGTGGTTGCCCTAAGAGTTGCGTCATCACAGTCTTCGCTCGCGATCACGGTGCGCCTAAGCAAGACGGTCGTACTTACGTGACGGTAAACCTATTGGACGCTAATGATCATGATCCTGTGATCAAATTTAGTTACTTTCCACAAAATGCGGGTTTTGCTACCGTCGACGAGAACACCGCCAAGGATTCGATCGTCGCCGCAGTAGCGGTGATCGATGATGACGAAGGTTTGAACGGCGAGACTAGCGTGGAGATACGTGCCGGTAATGAGTTGGGTCACTTTCGGCTCGAGGTTACAGAGAGTTTTGACATCGTGCGAGTCGACGGCCGATTGGACCGCGAGGAGATTCCCAAGTATAATCTCACAGTAGTTGCTACTGATAAAGGCACGCCGCCTAGATCTGCTACGGCCTATCTCGTAATACATGTAAATGATGTCAATGATCACGAGCCGGTGTTTCAACAAAGCGAGTACTCGGCGGTGCTATCGGAATTCGCACCGATTGGCAGTTTCGTCGCTAGCATCTCGGCTACGGACGCGGATTCTGGATTGAACGCGCGAATTTATTACGAATTCGGTTCGGGTAATGAACAGAGTTGGTTTGCCATTGATAGTGACACCGGTTTGGTCACCACTGTGGCTTCCTTGGACCGTGAGGTACAAGGTAGCATCGAGTTACACGTATCGGCACGAGATGGTGGTCCGAATACTAAATATGCGTCTACGCATCTCAAAATAACGATCCTTGACGAGAACGATGAGGTACCACGCTTTCCCGAAGACATCATCGAAATCGCGTTGTCGGAGAACACGGCACCGTATAGTCTAATAGCTACTCTTACAGCTGTTGATAACGATCAAGGTACGAATGGTAGCGTCGCATATAGCTTTCATTCTAGTGTTTTGCGTGATTATTCCAAGACTTTTGCTCTGGATGCTCTGACCGGACAGTTGACAACCATAACTGCTCTGGACCGAGAAACCATAGCAGAATATAGACTTCTAGTGATAGCAAAAGATCAAGGCACGCCAGTACAATCTTCGACTGCCACTGTAGTACTGACATTGCAAGATGTCAACGATAATTCGCCAATCTTTTATCCTTGGAAATATCTAATGTCCATCTCCGAAGATATTTCAGCAGGTACGACGATAGGTAAAGTGACAGCGACTGACGCAGATGCTCGGGAGAATGCTCAAGTGAAATACACTCTGGAATCCGGCGGCGAGGGTCTCTTCGTGGTGGAGGAGAGAACCGGTGAGATTGTCCTGCAAGGTTCTCTACGAGCTGCACACAAGACTCTTTATGAGTTAATAATCTCAGCAAAAGACATCGATAATCAGGTGGCAGCCAGGAATGCCGTAGTGGAGATCATACGCGAGGAAGATTTGGAGCACCTCGAGTTTGATACTTACAATGGCTATGAATTTCGCGTTCTTGAAGATCATGGTGATTGCGATTACGTTACATCTGGTAATCGGGAGATTGGCTCAGTACACGTTACGCAATACGGCAATACTGGTAAAGTGAGCTATGCTATAGTATTTGGTGATCCTAAGGGTAACTTCAGAATTGATGAGAATACTGGCGTTATTAGCACTACTGGCTGTCTGGATCGCGAGCGTGTCGCTTATTACAGCTTGCAACTGTCAGCGCGTACCAATCTCGCGTACGGCCAAACAATCGTTAACATTACAGTACAGGATGTTAATGACAATCCTCCGAGATTTCCCAGGGGTGAGTGGGGCGATGAGATTCTACAGGAGAATGCGGCGGTGGGACAGGAAGTGTGCCTTGCCCGAGCCAGAGATCGCGACATCGGCACCAATTCCAGGATCGTTTATTCGTTGACACATAATCCAGACGGACAGTTCAGAGTTGCCGAGAATTCTGGCATTATCTATCTGAATAAACCAATTCGTGCACCGCCTGGTACAATCCTCCAACTAGAGGTGACGGCGACTGATTCCGGTAGACAACCACTTTCCGCTCAATATCAAGTTCGAGTCACGATCGAAGATGTCAACGATCACACACCAATTTTCCGATTGAACAGCTATGAGACTTCATTATCAGAATCTACGCCAGTCAACGAGCGTTTCTTTTCGCTAACAGCTCAAGATGCAGATCTCGGTAACAACGGAAGGATATTATACAGAATTACTGATGGCAATGCGGAGAGCCGCTTCGGCATCTTCCCGGATGGTCAGTTGTATGTGAAAAATGAACTTGATCGCGAGGAACGAGATTATTACGCACTCGAGATTACTGCATCTGATCAAGGTAGTCCATCACGGAGCTCCATGGTCCCGGTGGTGGTACACGTGATTGATGAGAACGACAACGCGCCCGAGTTTACTAATAGTAGTTTCAGTTTTCATCTACGCGAGAACGAGCCGCCTGACACCTTCGTCGGCAAGCTACTGGCTACTGATCGCGACGTTGGTCATAATGCTGATCTCATATTTTTGCTCCCACTCATTCAGAATGATTTCGTGATCGATCCAAGGAATGGTTTCATCAGATCAGAGCACGTATTCGATCGTGAACTCTTAGTAACCAATACTGGCAGCAATTATATCAATTTGGAAGCTACTGTTATAGACAATGGCATTAATCGCTTGCGTGATCGCGTCAAGGTCACCATCTATATCACCGATATTAACGATAATGTCCCACAGTTTCAACGTCTACCTTATCGAGTACAGGTGAGCGAAGGTGCCGCGATTGGTACGCAGTTGCTGAGAGTTTACACGACTGATGCGGACGAGGGCTTGAACGGAGATGTGTTCTATTCGTTAGAGGACGGTAATCAGCATGGCCATTTCATGATAGATGAGGCTACTGGACAGATCTCGCTGATGAAGGAACTTGATCGTGAAATGTCTGATACGTACGTGTTGACTGTTGTGGCACATGATGCTGGTTTGGAGACACGATTGTCATCTAGCGCGACTGTTTATATTGAAGTGCTCGATGAGAACGATAACGTGCCGTTCTTCGTCGACAACAAGTCGAGGATTTCTGTGCTGGAAACTATGCCAATCAACACCGAGCTGTTGCGTTTCAAGGCCACCGACAACGATCTCGGACCTAACAGCGAATTAACATTCGCTATATCGGCCGGTAACAAGAGAGACACGTTCTATATTGATCCGCTGACCGGTATTCTGTATCTGAGAAAGTCACTTGATTACGAAGAGCAAATACGTTACACGCTTAACATCACATGTAGCGATGGAGGTCACCCACGGCTCAGTTCGGTCACTAGCGTAACCATCGAGGTGATTGACACCAACGACAATCCACCGGTGTTTCCGAACACGGCAATAGTACGTCAGATACGCGAGGGTATCCTCGTGCGAACACCGATTGTCACCATTACCGCCGAAGATCCAGATTCAGGCGATAACGGAGTGGTCAGCTATTCGATCCTTAGCCAGGAACCGCAGGATCAGGTGCGACGTTTCAGTATCAATCCATCGAGTGGTGTGATCCATACGTTGCTTCCAATTGATCGCGAAGAGGTGGATACTTTCAATCTGGTGGTAGTCGCTACCGATCAAGCACATCCACCAAGCGCACGATTGTCTGCCGAGAAACAAGTGATTGTGTTCGTCGAGGATATCAATGACAACGCGCCAATCTTCGTTAGCATGTCGGCAATAGTGTTACCACCTCTGAGCGCTGGCAACTTCAACTATCATCAGACCGAGAATATTCAGGTCATGCAACTGCTAGCTCGTGATCTTGACTCTAGCACCAACGGTCTAGTGACGTATGAATTACTTCGTTCTAGCGTCAACTATTCGAATATGTTCGAAGTTTATCGTAACACTGGTGAGCTCATTATGAAACTTCCGCAATCATTCTCAAAAGGTAGTCTCTTCAAACGAGCTTCCTTCAAATATCAAGTAGGCGTCCGAGCGACGGACGAGGCGGTCCAGGCGGAGCGTCGTTCGTCTGAGACTTACGTGACCTTGATCGTGCCGGGCGAGGACGGCGACGATCAGCCGATTTGGGAGCATCAGGGTCAGATTGAAGGTAACGTTTATGAGAACGAGCCGATCGGCACGAGTATCTTGCGCGTGAGCGCGTGTAGTCGTCAATCCAATATCGAGCTCGAGTATTACGTGACGAACGTGACCGCCGGCGACGGGCCGCAAGTTGATCGGCTATTCGACATCGACACGAAGACCGGTGTGCTGTCCACCGCGGCCCAACTTGATCGTGAGACCGGCGTCCAGTGGTACGAGGTGGAGCTATACGCCATCGGCATTGGCGGCACCAAGCCCAGTACGACGTCCACCAAAGTAAGTCCGTACCGCTTGGCTTTTTGATTGATCGTCCCGGTGATATTAATGATGCTTCCTTCGTCGGCTCCTGAAAGATATTCGGTGCTTTTTGTGTGCTGTGCCACTTCCTTGTCCCGCGCGCTCGCCCCGCGTAATGTAATTTCTCGATTGCCGGATAAGACCTCTTCTCGCGAGGCGGATGAGCCAGGAACGGGTGAGTCAAGATTGTCGTTGGCGGTACAAGATTTCGCGGGGATATTATAATTGCTGAACTGATATTGCGCGAGATGGATGTGATTGGCGCTAAAATTATTGAGATACCTGTTTTGTTTCATAGATAATTTTTGTACATTTATTTTCATTCTAAGTTGTGCAGGTGTGACAATGTGAATAATTAAAATATATACACACATATATACACAAATATTACACATCTATACACATATATACACATATATACACATATATATAGACATTAACACATATATACATATATATGTTAAGCAATATATATATCTCTTTTTTGTATATATAATTGTATATTGCACTCGAATTTTCCGGAGAAGCAGAAGAAATAAAATTTATCGCAGTTATATTGTGTATTGTATAATTACACGTGTATATGTAATTACTTTTATTTCTGCTTCTTCGAAAGATTCGTATTTAATATACAAGAGAATAAAGTATTAATAAATTAATTCTCACTTTTAATGAGAATGTAGTATGTATTCGGGGATACAAGCTCTCTGAGATTTAATTTTTTTCTATTTCATGTACTTTCGTTACCATTTTAATTAAATGTACAGTAAGCTGATTTGTGAAATACAGGCAATAATTTTACACTCGATGATTAATTATTCAGAAGATATTAATGATGTATCAGACATGGAAGGGAACTTTATTAAATCGAATGTGTATACGTGTAATTTCTGAACAAGTTGCTAAAATCCATTTTTTTTCCTTAAATATTAATGTTATTGACAAGAAACATATAAGTATTGCAATTATCAATTATATATGATATGATTTTTAATATTTATTTAAATATTCTTTATTTGTTATATAATTTGTTACTTAATTGTCTTATAAAAAAAAAGTAATAATAATTTATAATTTAATTTTTCGTGATGCAGTTTTCTTTAAGTTCTGATTCATATAGAAAGAGTAAACAATAGGAAGAAATTTGTGATATAAAAATGACTTTTAATAAATTTTGCTCTATATATCACACTCAAGGATAACCATTAATAATTAATAGTTACAAGAGTTTTGATACAATATTATTATTGAAAAAATTACAATTTTTGGAAGCGAGATTTCACTATTAACTTTATTTTTATTCATCTTTTCTTTTAACACTATTTCCATATTCATTAATTTCTCCTTCTCATTCTCGATGACATAATAATTAGAGCGGCAACGTATGTGCGCCGCGTGTCTTTCACCAGACAAGCGATAATTCGACTGACTGAGAATTGTGTTACGTAACAATACCTTTAATGTAATTAAAGTCGACGATAGAGAAATAAAAGGAATGATAGAGAGAGAGAGAGAGAGAGAGAGAGAGAGAGAGAGAGAGAGAGAAGAGTGATGAAGGGAGTAAGGAAAAGAAAAATCTTTGGAGATGAGGAGCGATGGATGGAAGGACACGCGCACGGGGAAAAGGACGTGTTCTTCTCGATAGCGAGAGAAAGAGGAGGTAGAGGAGGCGAAGAAAGAAGAGAAGGAGTGGACAAGATGAGAAGGAAAAGAGGGAGGAGGGGGATCGTGAATACGAACGGTTTACAGCCGGTTCAGTGCTGCATAAATAGGGCTTAGGACCCGGGACGTTTTCTCAAATTACAGGGCGCGTTTCAAATTTATACGAAAGCACCACACCGCACCGCCACCGCTACCACCGTCGCCGTCTGATCTCGTTTTATTAGAACGAAGCATATCCTAATTAATTCGAGCTTTTTTACTCTGCACTTGTACAGGGTGTCTCACAATTTGCAATCTTGTCTTTATAGTGATAGAATTTTAAAGTAATTTGGTTATTCTTTATCGAAGATGTCGAGGTATTAATACTTTGAGGAAAATAGCTGAATGACAGAACTGTGTATCTTGTTTTTAAAAATAATTTTAATGATAAAAATTAAAACTTTTATTTAACATCTTAAATGATATCAAAATAAAATTACATTTTTCTATTAATCTATCAGTTCATTACAGAAATTTATTAAGATATCTCTTTATTGTGCATCAATTAAATGATTTTTAACATATTTTGTAATGAATTTTTTATTCTTAAATCTTGAAGAGGAATCTTTGAAACTTTGATTAAATCTTCTTCTTACAACAATTTAAATTTATTGATTTCATTCTTCTGCTATTTAAATTTTCGTAAATCTGAATTTGGAAGAAACCGTGAACTTAAGGATTAACCGCAAGCAAAACTATTTTATTCTGTTTTACTTTGCGTAAGGGTTTACTTAGAAAATCGGGAATTTCTCGAAATCGATATTCACGTGGTACCGATATTCTATTCGCGCTCCTGCCACATCTTGGGATTGGAGGGCAGAGAAACGGTGGATGGCGAGGAAGAAGAGATGGTTGTAACGGCAGAGAAAGAGAAAGCGAAAGAGAGAGCGAGAGAAGAATAAACGACAAGATGAACCGCGTGCCAGGAAATCAACTCGGATTCGAGTTCAGGCCTCTGGCTCTCTCTTTCTCTTTCTTTCTCTCTCTCTCTCTCTCTCTCTCTCTCTCTCTCTCTCTCTCTCTCTTTCTCCCAGTAGTTCGAAGACTTGAGAAAAACTTGATCTCGGATGAGCGAGCGCAGCCCTTACCTTTGCGCTCGCGCGAGCGCCGGGGCCTTAGGACCGCTGAGAAGCGCACAGTCGGTCCCATCTTTACCCCCGGTGTGCGTCAACGCCGCTTTATTTCTGAAGATTCTTTCCTCTGTCCTTCCCCCCTTCCCTTCATTTCTTTCAAGCCGCCTACCGTCGCCCTTGGCTTCTCTTCGTCTTCTACACGTTTATATCTCTCTCTTCTTCTTAAATTTAATCTTTTATTTGGTAATGTTGCTTTCGAGAAACATGAGTCTTTTATATTGTATTTCATGTACCACCTTTTGCTATTATGAAGTTTCAATTGATGTTGCTGTCAAGGTAACAAACAAAGAATTGGTTTCTCTTAGCTTGAAAAAAGTTTGTAGAGGTCAGCTACAGAAAAATTGGATAAATATAAAGGATTACTAATATTTTCTTCGAATTCCCTTTAAATAGACATCAAGTTTCAGTTTGAGATTATGTTTTTAATTGCAATTGAAAAGATGTCTTTCAGATTTCGTCTTATTCAAATAAAATCATAAATAAAACAAGCTGATACATCTATATAGCAATTACTGATTTATGAAAATTAACAAAAAATTGAATTTTTGATAAAAACTTTTTTTCTCAAAAAATGATATTATTTTAGCAATTTGTATTAATAAAAACATCTCTTTAATATTACTGATTATTTATATGAATTATGATTCCAATGCTTCGAAAAACTCAGTCTCGATATATGCAATAATGTAACAAATAGCTCTCTTTCTTTTTCTGTCTCTATTTCTCTTCCTTTCCTCTCGTCGTATCTTTTTCTCCTCCCACCTTCATCATTCGCTATGGGATCCACGACTCTTCAGGAATCGCCGACTTTGCAGTTCGGATGTTTTTGTTCCGCTTTCGGGGCTCGTTCTTTTCTGGTCTCGCGCATCGTCCACCGTCTTCGTAGCCTCCCCGGGGCCGTCCGAGGGCCCGGATCCTTCTCGGGCTACTTCTCCCCTGCGCTCTCTTACGGGCCAAAACTGTCCTCTTTTTCGTCGCACGGACGGCATCATCGGGCTTCGTCCACGTCGACAGCTTTTTGTTCGATCCCTGAAGATCACGGCAGGGTTGTGAAGGCGGCATACGGAGTCATACCGACGAAACACTCAAGCAACGCCCTTTGTCTAACCCTTTGTGTGACGGCATTTCTATCTGCGAAGGCCGCGCTTCCCACGAAGCGTGACTTCAATTATCGCGCAATGGGGTTCGCGTCTGGGTCCAGAGACGTACGGCGAAGTATATATCCCGCGATGCCGCTGCGCCGATGACTTCAACGCACGTGTGTTCAGCGTTCGTGCCTCGAGTCCCCCTGTAACGCAATAATTTTCTGCTCACGCTGGATACTCGACTTCGAGATCCATTAAATATACAGGGTGTTCCGGAATTCCACCAGATGTTCTTCTAATCTTTCTCGCCAATTTAGTAATCAATTTTTACCGTTTGTCTTCATTTTACATATTTAATGTTGCTGCATCTTTAAAAACAAGCCGCAAATTAAAATTCTATGAATGAATAAAAGCCATTTGAAATGAACTTAAATTCTGTTGAGTATTATATTGTCATTATTTTTTCTATCCTAGAATTTATTGTATCTTTATCTTTAATATTATTTAAAAATTACAGATATTATGATATTCTTGTTGAACAAATGAATTGATCAAAGAACTTACAGTGAGACTATCTCCAAGAATTTCCAAAATATTTACAAAAAGAAAAATAATATCATTATTTTTTTATAACTTCTTGAAACCGCTAGACAATCATGTCATAGCTATATTAGTTTAGGATCAGTTAGGAAATTAGTTAAAGTCACGACATACTATCACGCGTTTGTTCTCGCGTTTGTGCTTGAACGAGAATGTCGACAAGAAGTAAGTGGCACGTCATTTAATTTAAGGAAGTGACTAAGAACGTGATGTTAACGTATGTCATGAAGGTGTGAGATTCGAATCGCTAACCCACACGTCCGTCCTCGCCAGCCACGGGTGGGTTCCGCGCGAAATGTAGGCGTAATACTCATTTTTCCAGCCGATAAATTTATCTACAGACGGGACGGAACGAACGAACATAATGTCGGCGCTAACGTACGCGCGCGAAAGCGGGAGCGTCTAATAATAGCCGGCAATAATTACGTCGACCGTCGTGATTAATAATGCACGGTTAAACACGTTAAACCCCGCAATTAACTGTTTCTATTTCGCAGTCTCGCGCGGTCGTTACGCGATCGCTTCAACGTGTTTGCAGATTATTTGTTATCCGTTACATTATGCGAGAGCGATGCGAAAGTATAAACTACCCCTGGACAACTGTTGTCTATAAAATGAGAGTTCACATGTGATTTAAAAGTCTCAATTAAGAATTTCTTCCATATTGAAAGTTGCTCATGGAAACAGAATCGGAGGTTGAATTGAGCTCAATTAAATAAAGTTAAGAGAGAGAGAGAGAGAGAGAGAGAGAGAGAGAGAGAGAGAGAGAGATTGAGATTAAAATAAAATATATTAAATTTTTATTGATATGATATCAAGCAAGGAAATTTTTAATTCGTTTTAATGATTCTTGATAATTTTTCTACGCACTCTTCAATAATACCTCAATAATATTTTATAAGTGACGTTTTCATTTTATATTTCTCCCTTTTTATTATTAACCTAGTTTTCTTTATTTTTTATAGGAACAAAAGATGTATAAAATAAAAAAAGATTTCGATAAACATATTTTGATAAAACCAGATCTTGTTAACATTGTCAGGAAAATTGATCGGTCGCGTTTGTTCATTATATTTTTTATGATAACTATCTGTCTGTATAACTAACTCTCCCCCCCCCCCTCTCTCTCTCTCTCTCTCTCTCTCTTTCTCTCTTTCTTTCGATTCATTTTATCATTATGTATCAATATCGAGATACAATCAGACGTTTGTGGCATGCGACGTTTAACTGGACTTGAAATCTCGCTCGTTAGTTAAATATTACGATCGTCATTTAATATTTCTGTATCCTGATCGCGGATGAAAAAAATCAATCTCTTTCCCCTTTTCTCTTCCCTTTCTTGCTATCATTCGATTATGAACAAGAGATCCGTTATAAAAAAAAAGAAAAGAGAAAAAAAGAAGTGTTCGCGAATTTGCAATTTCTATTTAATTATTTAGGACGTTTTTACTGATAATTAATTATACTCAGATATGATCTCATATCTGTATCTGCTCGCGATCGCGACTTTTCGGTGCCGCCTCTCACGTATTAGCAAACCATCAGCTACTGATTCATCCAGTTGATGTCTCGATCATCCGTCATCTCCACTTTAATTTGAGTACGTGTGACCTTCTCGCGGTACACGATCAAAAAGTAAATAATAAAGCGCATGAAATTGTTGAATCGTCATTTATTATAATTTCTTGTCAGTAGTAGTTTTTCAACATCTTTTAGAACAGACATATTTTACTATATTTTCTTTACAAGGTGTCGTTTTTTGGAAAAGAGGAAGAATTAATTAAAATTTCATTTTCACTGTTCAAGTGATTTTAAAATCATTTCACTTTGAACGGACATACTTTTGTAAAATTTTTAACAAGGAAATAGCCTTTTTGTTTAATGTTATCAATCAATGAAGTTTAAATATATCTTAGATGATACTTTTGCATATATAAAACTTACGAGAATAAAAATATATTTTACTTTCAATAAATATATTTTACTTTCAATAAATATATAGTTATAATGTTTAATTTCATGTTAAAATTCATGAGCGTTATTATATAATAGCTTCAAGTTTTCTATGAAGAAGGTTATAAAGAAGAATATTAAGTTAATAGACTTGCATCTCTGAAACTTCAAGAAATTTAAAAACAGATTGAGTTTGTCGGTGGTATGATTGTACGACTTCCCATCTACTTTCGTCGCCAGTATTCTAGTTCTTATCGCCGTTACTTGTTCCGTTGTCGGTCCCGCACAGAGAATAGCAGCGTTCGGTCATCTATCTGTTAATGAATCCACCCAGCGGCGGGTTTATGACGCGGATTACAGAGAAAACGAACAAATTTCCGATGATACATTTATACAGTGCGCGCACGCTGCGCTCGATCCGACTCACGACGGTCGAGATAAAGAAAGAAACGCAGGAGAGATGGCATCTTTAATGCTACGCTAATCTTCTACTCTTGCTCATCATCATCATCCACCGCCGCCGCCGCCGCCGCCACCACCGTCGCCCTCTGTCTGTCTGTCCGTCTGTCTCGTCGCGCTGTTGTTCGCCCGCTCGTAATCACAATCGTCATCCCGCTCATTTTTCAACGTCTTCTTTAGAAAGGCACAGCAAGAAAAAGAATCAGGACTGGTCAGGCCAAGGAAGGAAAGAAATCGAAGAGCGTGAAGTATAGCGCGCGTGGAAGCGCGTGCTTCTTGGCTGCTTATCACCGGAGTGATAAGCCGAGTTGGAATTTGTCTCGATTTACAAAAAACTTTAAGAAATTCGAAATAAGATTTGAAAATAATAAATAAATTTTACGTTCAATGTGATGGATACAAGTTTAAGAAACGAGTAGATTTTATAAATACAATAAAAATGCAAAACGTTTCATTAATATCTATTCTCATAGAAATTGACTATTAATACTGACCAATTAATCACTTAGATATGTAGAATGCAGTATTAAAAGTACTATAATGTTGTTAACATTACCTACTTTTAATACTAAAAATGAGCGATTAATTGGCTAGTATTGAATGTTATGTGTCTGTAGTACTTGCTAATGTTGGCATACATTGGCCATGTGGAGCCTTTAGATATAAAGGGAAAATATTCGCGAATGTCCAAATGATATCAGTTGAGCAAATGTGGTCACGGTGACATGACTCGTACATTATAGAAGTTTGCAGCAACATTGCGATGTTTCTGTGTTACTGCTGAAACGTAATTACTAGTATAATTTGTTACGTGTGGAGTATATCGTAGAAAAAAGATGGCTGCCTTTTTAGAGAGCGGCAAAACAGCTATGATACAGCATCGGCAACGTCTAATATCTCGTGATACCGGACTCGATCGTCGAGGAATGCAGATCTTAACATCGATAGATTTTTCAAGGCCGACATTTTTGACGGATTCGACGGCCGGGTTTCGCGACGGCGCGTATGGCTGAAATATTATTCCCGCTCCGGGCCGAACCGGATCGGGCCTGGATTGTCGCCGTGGAAGTACTCGCAGCGGGACGCAACAGCGACTTCGAGATTCGTCTATTGAAATCATACGAGGCGTCCGCCACGCCGGGCGCACAAAAAGGACGAAATTCCAGAACCGCATACCGTTTCTCCACGGACCATCATTCGAGGGAATATCTCCCTGAGATCTTTCGCTCTCTTTCTCTGTCTTCTTCTGTGTCTCTCTTTTTCTCTCTATCCTTCTCTTTTTCTCCCGCTGGCTCTCTCAAAGGATCTCCACTTCTACTGCCACTCAGCTCATCTGAAAACGCGCGGGTAACACGCGGTACATTGTATTGCCCATAATCTCTACCTGCTTGTTCCTCTCCCTTGGACACTTCGATGCAAACACTCACCCGCGCCTCTCAGCCAAGGTACAAGCGAGACACCTCACTAATTCGTCGGTGATCTGACGAATCCCATGATTATGGCCAGCGATGGAGAATCCTTTACCGATCTGTTATATTTATAAATATATCTCGTCTCTATAGTATCAGTCTCTCTCTCTCTCTCTCTCTCTCTCTCTCTCTCTCTCTCTGTTTCCTTCTGTCACTGGAACATTTATATATTTGCTGCTACATGTAGTAACTCATAATTTTTAATTAATAACACATGGATACTTATAAATAAAGAAAAAAGAAATAATATATATATATATATATATAATGAAAAATGAGAATTATATGAATACGAGAAACAAAAAAAATCAGTTTTGCATTTATTGTCGTGACGTTGCGATTATTCTACGTGAAAAGAATATACATTTGCCGTTTAAAAGTTTCAATATATTTTCCGTTTACGGAAATTTTGTAATATAAAGAATAAAATATAAATATAGTTTGCATGTATTATATTCTTTAATTTATTGTTACATTTTTTATTAAAATTAAAAAAAGAAATTTCTTTACTTTATATTTAGTATCTTTGTACTTAATGTTCTAGAATTTTTCTTTGCTTTAAATACTGTATTGGTAATTTTTGTTTTCATTATTTTTATAGATTCAACGAGAATTGTTGTATTTACGATGCTTGTGAATAATTTGCATTTTGATACCAATATGGATTTTTATTATTTTGACATCTAACATTTATGCTATATCGTTGTGGACGTAATATCATATTCACGATGATAGGATACGTTTCTATTGATGGTCATTTATATTGTATTATTTTATTAATTGACCCGTTTATTTAAGTATATTAATTTAGTTTATCTGTTCTATTTTAATTATGTTTATATGTAACCCTGAAGATGATCGGACTCGAAACGTCTGTTATTTATTATTTGCGTTAGATCATGATAATTATATTTGTTTCTTATATTTACATATTTACTTTGTTATTATATCCATAGTCTTTCTAAATATTTATTTTTAATTTATTATTGTTATATGACGCATTTTAAAAAACGAACTTATTTTTTTTTTAGATTTTTTTAGATATTTTACTTTTCAAAGCCTAATTTCCTTGGATATTAAAAAAAGCATTCTGTCAATAAATTCTTCAAGTGTGTGCTTAGTAAAAAAATTTGTGTATAATTTGATGCTTAATTTCTGCGAGAATATTGTTTATAATGTTTTCTTAAATGTTTATTAGTGTCTAACACAAAATATGAAATTGATATTTCTTTAATTATCTGATATTCATTTATTAAAGAAATTTACTCATAATTTTCATTTATAATTACTTTGTAATTCTCGACTGTATTGAATATTTTCGTAATAAAAAATAATAGAGTATATCATATTTCATAATTTTATATTTTATATATGAAAGATGGAATTATTAGCACAAAATTAAGACGTGCTGAAATGCCTGAAACTTTTGATGAAGTAGTCTCATGAAAAATGATAGAAAACTATTACGATAAACAAGAAACTAATATTCTAATAATCTAAATTGTTTC
>NW_017259213.1:6325176-6330475 GCF_001594045.1 Atta colombica | reverse complement strand
ATTAATATTATATAATAATAATATTATATATTTGTTGACATTTATTACATGTAATATTACAATGCATCACGCGTTTCACAAGAAAGCTTCGTGTGCTGCAGGTCCCTATTATTCAAATCACAAACCCAACATGAAATCCAAAGTGCCCATCTGTCACAGTCGTGCGTGCGATATGATAGATATTTGAATATTAATCTCCCCCGTTTTGGAATGTTGTTCCCGCGCGCGAAACTGTCAGATTTGTCAAATCACGTTTGCCCGTTTCTCGCATCTCTCCGCTGGAATTAATTTCCATAACTCGCGTCGAAGTTTGCCTCTTATGAAATCCTTGCTGGCGAGGAGTAGCATCTAATTGGCGAGCGCCTCGCTCCTTCCTTCACGTAAACGGATTTTCGATTGCGCTCCTTAAATTCGCGCGGCTCGCAAAAAGCCATGCTGTCTCTTTTCCTCTTTCGCTCACGACCGACCACCTCATCGAGAAGATATACGCGCAGTAGAAGAAGCGATATCGGGGTAACCGCGAGCAACACAGCTCGGACATGTCGGCTGATTATTGCCAGACACTAATGAGGGAAGCCGCAGACGTTACGTGCGCACATCCCAAATCGACGAGTAATGCGTGCCTTAATTAATTCGAAAACGGTACCGACTATGTCACTGCTCCATGATGGCGGATGCTACGTAATCATTTCCGCCGGTATTCGAGAATATCGCTGTTATCGTGATATACGATATTACAACATTAATAATTATAATAGGTCCTGTAATATCTGGTACGATATTTATGTTGGAATTAAGAAAGAAAAATCGGTAATTTTTATTATGTTAAAAAATTAGAAAAAGAAAATGCTGAACGAGTCAATAATAGGAAAGGAGAGAGAGTCAATGTTGCTTTCTTACGAATCGTTTTGTGATTAGCTGTGATTTTATGTCGCAATGTAATTATATTAATTTATTAGTTCGTTGGATAAACGACATTGATAGCGTTATTAAAAATCTTCTACTTATTTATCATTTATTAGATATATATTATTTATTATTATAAATATAACATATAATAATAGAAGATAATGTCATTTGTTTCCTTAAATAAGAGTTATTGTTAGAATAAAATATTAATAAATAAAAATTCTTGCAATTATGAGATACAATGTCGAGATAATCTCTGGAATATCTGATTCGATAAAAATGGAATGTGTGTTCTTTTTAAAATGCAATATTGCTATTTTTTACAGTACGGCGGTAGTTGTGTCTCAAGAGATTTTATTTTTTAGCGAATATGAAAGAATGATTTACGACGTCTGGAGCTACACTTCCAATTCACGAATTTCCGATACAATCTCTTTTTTCGTGACTGCGTCTTTTTGTAGTTAATTCCATGGCTGTTTCCCTGTATGCATTGTGTTCGTAATTTCTACCTGCTTGTCCATCTCGATCGGAGATTTGATACGAACACACCTATTATTGTACGAACACAGATTTTGTATCGTCCAGGTATCGGATATTTTCTAACAAGAGGACAGTTCTTAATCCCGGTTTGTACGGTGCTAGATTTCGCAGCTGAAGCCCATTCACCATTAATTTCTACACCTTAAGCGAAAATATCTTGAGTCAGGACTCATGCAGTCTTGTGAATGATTGAGTTCATTTTGTGGAAAAGATCATTCAATTGATATACGTTGAAAAGCTGAAGATTAACCATTCAAGGAATTTTAAAGTCTAGAATTTTTAAATTCAAAGTTCAGAGTTTTAAAGTTTCAAGTTAACGTTGTAAAATTTGAAACCAAAATTCTATACAACTTTTGGTCATCTTAAAATCGTGGAATCCGATAATTTATCCGTTCAAAATTTTAAAGTATTCGTAAGATTAGTGCTCAGAATCGGAAGCTATTTTAAAGGAATGAAGAGCAAATTCGAAGATTCGAAGAAGTCTAAATTAAAAAGTGCCGAAAGATCGAAATTTCTGAGGACACGAGGTGACGTCGTTACGAGCCAACTTGAGAATCACTCATTACGCCACTATGATCAACGAACAAGTTTTTACGAGCAACCGCCAGATTACAAGGAAATAAGGCGATCTGAAGCGAAACAGTTCTGACTTACATCTGTATCCTTATGTGATTTAAAGAATCGTGGCCGAGTGGTCGGTGGTCGCGTATCGCCGAAAAAGTTTTGGATTACGGACATTATTTAATTAAGAGCTTGTTGTGCTTTTCAAAATGTTATTTGAATGGTGATCTTCTTTCCTTTTTCTTCCTAAAACTTAGCAAATGAGTCTTTCGACGACGAGAGGATACATTTTACAGAAACGTTTAACCACGTACATTTGCTGAGCTCCATTTATTTGCGCAAGAAAATACTTTTTTCCTCTGTACAGCAAAAAATTACGGTAGAGGCTAATAAATAAGTCATTTTTCGAGAAAACACTATTAAGTTTATAATGTCGAATTATACTCAACTTTAGTTATTTTTAATCATTTCTACAAGTCGCCACTGCTCTATACAGTACATCATTAATTTAATTAAAAATGTATTAAAATTTAATTTTTATTATTTACTAATATAAGTATTATGTTAATATAGACAATTCACATTTGAAATATAGAATTCACATTTGAAAACACGTAGAAATTAATTGACACTTAACAGAGAATCTTGTCTCTAAGTATGAGAAATATGAATGTAATGATCGTAATATTTAATAGAAAGATATAAATATACATTAAAAAAATTATGTAAAAATTTATATACAATCATGACAATAACGCCACAATTATGTGTGTTGTAAAAACAGTTCTGTAGCGATAAACGGAAACGTTCCGATCAATTAATTCACCCTTACGTCATTTCAGTTCGTTACAGTTGTCTGTCGTCACATCGTCGATTTCGCTAAATCAACTTTAATTACCTAGCTGGATCGACGGATGAAACGCACCGGTTCGTACGCGGCGACAACGATTCCGGGGATGCTCTCTTAAACGGTAGAAAGAATGATTCCCCGAAGCCGGTATCTTTTCATAATCAGGCGACCTTCGCATAGTGATCATTCCTGGGAACTATGTCCTCGGTAAAATACTACTTGGCTGGTCCTCCGCTTTTTATCGCAGTTGGCTCAGAAGCGCGCGCTCGCTAATGACCGTCAGATACGGTGGTGCCCCGTCGTTTCGGGGGGAGGGGAGGAGAGAAGGATCGAGCGGCACACGCATCCACCGATTTCGTTGAGGAGCCCTGTACTCGCGACGAAGAAACTCGCGCAAACTCGTCCGATTATGCTCGACATGCTTCTTTTGTTCCGATAAATCCGGACGAGACGCTTGAACAACGCCGCGCGATTATTCGCTAATTGTGAAAATTGTGTCCCGGATCCGCGAGCATAAAGACCTAATCTCGCTTGGTACTAAGTACTTGGGAATTTACGATCGTCATATTATACATCCGCGATATATTATACATCCTCGGTATTCAATTCTCGCGCGCAGCGCGGTAGTGAATTTATGAGCACGAGAACACTTACACGTACGCGATGTTTTTGCGTACGTAAAAGCGCATTTATTGTAGAGATGTACGATCTCTGGATTAATTTGCTAAAAATTGATTCTTCGAAAGCGATTCCTTACAAAGAGATCGATTTAATAGCCCCTTTTATAATTCAAGTTTTCGTAAAATGGATTTAAATTCTATTGTCGTTCGGGAAGATTGATCTTTTGGAGATTGGAATTAACATCTCTAAAATTTCACATTAAAATTACATTGTAATGATGAAAATATTTTTATCGCTGTGAAAATCTTGAATTTTATTTGTTTCAAGAGTACGATCTAGTATTTTTCTCGCATGTTACGAAATTTCAACGTATCGTGAAGTAACAACTTGATCCAATTATTTTGCGCAATTCGTTCTGAATAAATTATGTTAGAACGATGGAAATTCTCACGTAAGAATATATCATATGATGTGAATTGAGATTTTCTAAACATTGAGGGGAAAATACAATGTAGATTGGAAGTTACTAAATTATTTCATATTCTAAAGCTATTCCAGATGATTTGTAACTCAAGACGAATTTAGAATAGAATTCTATTTATAATTTTACACGCCGAATATAAATATAGATTGGGAAATCTTACGTTATAATTATGTGATATCCGATTCAGGGTCAAGTTATATATAAAAATTTGTTTCAGATTCTTGTTGTGGATTATAAACATTAAAATGAGTTTAACATCGACATTAATTTCAGCGTTATGATTCGTATCTTCAGTGCAACCAGGTACAACTTCAATTCAACTTTTCATGGTTAGATGAATCTTAAAGCGGTATATCCGCGTGTCATAACCGCGCGATATTTTATTCTTTCGGCACGTTATCTTGCATAAAATTGATATATCATGAGACTCACAAGCGAATATACCTCGCATACGATCGTGATTATTTAATAAGCATGTGAAGGACGTGTTGTGAATCGGATTCAGTGATCGGCACCGCGTCAGCCGGTTTGCCGTGCTAGGATTTCACTCGGCTGTGAATCGCTTCTCACGTCCGAACGTGTAATTAGTGGTTCGCAGATTGGTGCAAGCGTCATAAAATACCGATCTGAGAAAATAAAATCATATCTTTCTTAACGCATTTTCCATAGAGGCAATTTCTGTTTCAGTAACAATTGCATTGTTACTTCCTTATTCCAGATTCGTCGATCAGGTAGCACTGCGATTTTATTATGTACTGAAATCATTCCGATCTCTGTTCTAGTACATCTCTCTATCCAAGTACATCTTTTATTTGTTGCATTATATCTTATTTACATATTTTCAAATCTTGCTATTTACTCGTTTTATCTTTTTACTCTTTTCACGTCAAGTAAGTGTTACATTTTATGTAAACACTTACTTTTATAATTTTTTTTCCTAAAATATGTAAATAAATAGATATTGAAATAAATTTATTTCCTGCTTCGAGATTTCTAACCGAAGTAATATTTTTTGCAACAAGATTATTAACAATTTTTCAGATAATTATCAAATCAAATAAAGTATCTAAGTTCTAGATGCTTATTAGCATAAAAACAAAACTATTAAATACTATTGCTTATCAATATTAATATTCTGGTTCTGTTTATGGCGTTCCGAGATCAACAAATATTTCGGTGCGCAGAATCTAATTGTATAAACACAAGAAATATATACTTACACTAAGGTCTTGCTTTGTTTGAATCTAAAATTTTTCATACTTGATTAAATTTATTTCATTTTTTGAAACTTCTTATGCGGAAAGATTACAAAATTTACTTTTATACACACGTGT
>NW_017259213.1:6323200-6325076 GCF_001594045.1 Atta colombica | reverse complement strand
CACACACACACACACACACACACACACACACACACACACACACACACACACACACACACACACACACATACAAAATATTGTATATACATATATTGTTTTTTATTTACCAGCAGATAGTGATGCGATAAGGAAGGCGAAAGGAGACACGATCACGAGCATACATGTAACGTAAAGTCAAATGATGCATGGCTCCCAGAGAGAGATTCGGTTTCGGGTTGGGGCTTGGCCCAAAGTTCTACCGATGATCACCGAACCGAGGTGCTTGATTTACATTTATTTAGGACCTAGGCAAACACTTGGGACACAAGGAACACGAATCACTACACGTCTACCGTGTTCCCGAGCAGTTTCATCTGTCGAATTCCCCTTTCGCCTTCTCTATCTCCCCAATGCTGTAATCGTGATATTCTCTTCGGATACCTTCTTTTCATCGTTGCAGACTGATTGCCGCGATTAATTCTGATTATAAATATACTGCGTTTGAAAATTGTAATATATTGACGTGAGATTTAATCTGAAAATTACAATGAAAATTATCTAAGAATTATTTCGTCATCAAATTATTATTTATTAAGATTAAAAGATAAATTAAATGTGTGCGAGCTCTAATAGCAACTCTTTTTATTTGTTTTTTGAGATCATTGTCAAAGATGTTCAATATTAGGAAGTACTAGTTTTTCTTTGTATTTTCGAAAAAATTAAGGATATTCTTTGTATAGTTATTATAATTTTTTTTACTAATCAACTGTTCGTATTTATGATCGATGAAAAGTTCTAATTATTGGATAAATTTCATAAAAAGAGAATAATATTGTCTGGAAGTTTTTTCCACAAGATACACAATATTTTTCAATTACCCTTCAAAATATATAATCCCTCAAAAAATTGATTCAACACAATTTTTGGATCAAATTAGTTTTTTCTATTCAAAATTTATATCTCGTTAATTTCTAAATAAAACATCCTAGGAATTGTGTATATTAAATTATAATTTATAATCCATTCTTGTGTATATATAATGTGTGTCTTTCTGCATAAACTAGAGACCAACTGATATTATTATTATGTATTGCTTATTTTTTTATTGTCGTTAATTATTGCCAGCAAACTCCTGGATTTTTCGAAAAAGTTTTCTCAGCTATCTCGAATCCTTCTAACCGGTCATACACTATACATGGCTCCGCTCGATAAAATACGACATGCTCTTATCGCGCTTCTCACTCTCTCATGAGCACTCATCCGTCCGACGGTTTGTACGCCGCGCAGAGATGTCACCGTGAATTAGTGTTGGAACGATCGAAAGGAGAAAGAAATATGCGCCTGCCTTATGCGTGAGGAATGCAGATAGACAAGAAGGAAAAGGACGGCAGAGAGCATAGAAAGAGAGAAAAGAACAAAGTAGAAAAAGGGGGATAGAAAGAGAGAAAGAGAAGAAAATTGCGTAAGAAGAACGTGTACGAACAGAAGTAGAGAAAGAAGCAGGAGAACCGGAGAGATATTCGAGACAGAGATGATTTAACGAGAGAGAAAGGAAGAAGGGCGCCAAGTGCGAAAACAACAGAAAGGGTGGTAGTACAATTGCGTTGTCTAGTTGAGAGGGGAGAGAAGGATAGGAAAGAAAGGTGGAAGAGAAGAAAAACTTGGCATCGCCGACGGTGAGATTGACTAAGTCCGCGAGAGAGCAAAACTCTTCTGGTTTCCGCTTCGTTCTGTTCGAACGAAGATGCGAGGATGAAGGACGAAGGCGCGACGAAAGCACGACGAAACGACGCACGATCGAGAGGAGAGTAAGAGCTGCTGGCGAGTCGAAATTCTCTTGTGTCAAGGACTCTCAAAAGCGAGAGTGCGAGGGGTAGATAGAGAAAAAAAATAGAAA
>NW_017259213.1:6311652-6323100 GCF_001594045.1 Atta colombica | reverse complement strand
GAGAGAGAGAGAGAGAGAGAGAGAGAGAGAGAGAGAGAGAGAGAGAGAGAGAGAAAGAGAGACGGCGGCAGAAAAGAGAATCTTCTTTATCTCCCTCATTCGAACATCTCGTTCATTCCTCTCTTTTTCCTAAGTCAACTGCCTTGACGGCACAGTTACTGTTCTTGTACCATCTCGCGAGAACGCCCTTCCTTGAATACACACGTTTTCTCTTTCCTTCTCTTTTTGTTTCCCTCTTCAAATCTGAATTTTGTATTAAAGTGTCATTTACTTTTTAATTATATATGTATGTATATATATATATATAATTATTGTCGTGTTATAAATTTTTTATACTTAGTATTTTCTTGTTTTTCATATACCTACATTAATGTAATTAAATTAAATGTTATTTAAATTTGAACGTATTTTAAATACTAATTTTATAAATTAAATTTAATAAGAAGAGATAAATCTCGATAAATTAAGTGTATCAATTTGTAAATTGTTATATTTATGATTTATAAGTTAATAATTTTAATCTTAAGACAAACTTGATTTTATTATTTAATTATATAATGAATCTAGATCATTCTTTTTCTCTTTGTACTTATCTCTTTTTTATTCTTTATTCTTAAAAATGTTTTATTTTTTATTATCATCTCCTTTTTTATTATCTCCTTTTTATTTAAATTTCATTTTTTTTTTGCGATACATATATCAATCGTATTTCATGATCTTTTCTTCATAACTTTGATAACACACTTCTTTTCGTAATTATCAAATTTGTATGTTCTTTTACAATATTATTTATTGCAAAATACAAATAAATTCCTTCTTTTTTTCTTCCTTTCTCTCTTTCTATCTTCCATTCGCGGCAACAATAATCCTCGATTTCTCACTCCGGCTTACTCGCACCTTCTGTTATCCTTCGTCTCTGCCCACCGATTTTTTCTCCTTCTCTCCGTTTATCTTCTTTTCTTTCCCTTCATCTCTATTCTTTCTCGCACATTCCTGTTCCCTCTTTCCGTTCGCGCGATACACACTTCCATTCTTTCACTTTCCACGCACTCTATACCATCTCTCTCCCTCTCTCCTCTTTGCTGACGTTCCTTCTCTTAACTTTTATTTCGATTTCTCTTCATCTTTTCTCTTTTTCTCACGCCACCTTTTCTCTCTTACATGCCCACCTTTCATCTTCGTTCATCTATCTCCATTTTGCGCTCCTCTCTCTCCATTCTGTTTTCGCATACTTCTCATTCTTCGTCTCTATGCTCCTTCTCACTCGTGTTGCTGATCTTGTCGCTTTCGCGCTCTCCTTTCATCCCTCCACGGCTCATTCTATCCACTCCGGCTTCCCTCTCCTCTCGCTCCATTGAATTATGATCGTCTGGCTCCTTTTATCTCGCGTGGAGTTCTACTTCCTCCTCTTCCTTCTCTTCTGCGCTTTCAGCCTTCTCCCCTCTCCCCCTCTTCTCTCTCTCTCTCTCTCTCTCTCTCTCTCTCTCTCTCTCTCTCTTTCTCGCTCAAGTTTCTCTGGGAGCAGCGCGTCTCGTTCTTAGTCTCTCTCTTTATGTTCGTCATTCTCCTTCTCCTTCTTTCTTACATACGTGTGATGGCCACAAGAACTCTTTATCTTACAGAAAGGTGGTGCGAAGCCCACCGAACCCCTTTGGATAAGTTCGCATGACATTAATTTTGAAATATTATTTGGATACCCCTCCTACAGGAACGCATGAGAGACTCGGATCCTCCTTTTTCCTTTATATGATAGACTCGAGGATAGCTTATAACGATAGACTCGGCAACGCAATTGATGCGTTCTTCATCTGAAGAGACTCTAACTCAAACATGTCATTTAATAAATGTATAGTTAATTAATGTATGTGTAATTAACGTATATGTGTAACGTTTAAGTATAATATAAATTGGTAATATAATTTAAATTAATGTAATGACATATATTGTAGTCGATGGAATTCTCGAGATGTAATCCATCACATTGGCTGCGTTCAGCTAAAGAAGGAGCTTTACAACTATTGTAAAATTCTTAGATATGATTGGTTTATATATTTAGATCCAGTGAGGTACTAAGGGCAAGACCAATCATATTAAAGAATTTTACAACAGTTGCAAAGCTGCTTTTTCTGCTGAGCGCAGCCGTTGCTTGTACAAATTAATGAAATAGAAATAGGTAGTATAATAATATAAAACGTAATTAATAATTAATACTTATCCTTTTGATTAATATCATGATATGTCAAAATGTTAATCAGGAAGAGCAATTTTGATGTAGTCTAAATGCATTAAGAATTGGGTCGAGAATATGTCTTGGATGGCGACGCTTGCGAGGGGGTTAAGAAAGATGTGTGCGCAGCCACGCGGAGGCAAGAATGTGAGAAAATGCATATTCGCGTAGCATTGTATTCAAATCGACCCGTCGTTTCTTCGCGCGTCACACGCCGTTGTCATTTTTTTTTCTTTCTCTCTCTCTCCCTCTTTTTCGACCCTTATCCCGATCCGATCTGGGTTTGTGGACAAATACGCCGTCGCCCTTTAAAGATCGCGTTACCCACCGATACCCATACATCCGCCATTAATTCGCGTGAATTATTCCCTTTTTAAGATTATCGGGCTTGACAAGGGGAGAGAGATGTGAAAGAGGGCCATTCTCGTAAAAATAAGATGGAGACCGACTTTAAAAGAAAGGAGAAAAAGAAAAGAAAAAAAAAGAAGGAAGGGGATTGATCTTATGAAAGGAATTAGCAGATTTATCTTGTGCAACCGAAATGCCGACCATTATAATCCATGTGTTTAACCTCAATTATCATATCAAGAGGAGATATGAAGAGAGATATAGGATGACAAAGAAACTTTGACTTTGGGATTCCGTTGAATTTTATATCGATGTTAATTGTCCCACGTCAAGATTCAGATCCATAAAACAAAAAGCTTTACCAATATATTAGTTCCATGGAAAATTAATCGTCAATTAATGTGAGTTTAACATGTACACCTTTTATAAAACAGTATAGCAGGCACTAAAAGTACAAACCAGTATGAGAGATTTCTCACTTCAAAATCTTTGAAGTGGAATCAAATTTTGAAGAGAGTAAAATCTCACTCTTAGAAATTGAGCTATTCTTTTTCAACGTTGGCTCAATATTATTACTATTTAGAATTACATTCCACTGCAAAGATTTTAGATGGTTAATATAATAGTAGATATAAAACTGCGGGAATAGTAACTGAAAAGAATTCGGTATACAGTGCTGTATGCATTTATCGTGCCGGAAGTTTGTAGTAGACTTGCTTTATATAATTTTCTTATTATGATTTTTAAAGGGGGCTCCTCGTTGCATGATATTTACACACGCTCGTCTTTTAACGGTTCTTTCGAGGTGTTCTCGCGGAATGTCCGCTATTACGAGTTTGACGTTGTGAAGAAATCGAGAGAGAAGAAAGAGAGAAAGAAAAAAAGAGAGAGAGAAAGAGAGAGAGGGGGGAGGCGGAGGGGGCAATTAATGCTTATTATTACTACCGGAGCAGTAATTTTCGGGAAGCACAACGATTGACAGAATTTTCAGTATTGTACTCTTGACAAATAGAATCTCCAGAATTACATTAAAAGTCGATAACATCTAAGTGATGTAAAATAACATAATCTAAAATATATGACAGATGTAACAACATTAGATAATATTGACGCAGTATGACATAATTTCAGAATAAGTCTGTGGAAGAATTAACATTTGAAGGATTTGACGATCCCCCTAGAAAGACCGTAAGAGCCAATGTGGCTCCACATTTTTTAATCAAATAAAAATTCCAACCACTTTATGTAATTGAAAATTTTTTTATTAAAATTAAGAATATGAAAAATGATGAAAAGTCACAAAAAGGATATCAGTGGAAGTAAAATTGAAGAAAGTTATATTAGTTTGAATTTCGCGAGGAACCAAATTGGCTCGGTTCTTCTAGTGTTAACGAATTATATTTTTTTCACATGATAATAATTTCTTTTTAATGACGGACACATATAATATTTCAGTAGAAGATACTAGAATATTACTCGATATTAGATTATTTCCAACAGTATTCCTTGAATATTCTTTTATCCCATTAGACACGTGTGAGTTATCGAACACAAAAGTTATTTGCGGCCATCGCCGAAGGTTGGGCACGCAAAAGGAGGACAGAAGAAAGACGAGCACAAGATCCCAACGTAGTTTCAAAGTCAGTCGCGGACGCGCGACAATTCTCAGGTTCCCGACACTCAAATGCTCTTTCACGTTTTCTTTAAGGAGAGATAAGGCGTGGACCCGACCCAGAGGCCAGACTCGTTGCCCGTCGCCCGTCGCCGCGACGTCCGTCCGCCGTGCCGTCCGCCCCGCATTCGCGAAGGGTATAAGACGTAATGTGAGGCACGCACACCGCCGATAACGTACACGTATGTGAGATCGAGGGCGTGGAGCCCCTGGGCTTCACCGACGAGGCCAGAGAGCAGAGCACGAGAAAGAGCGGTGGGCGGTAAGGGGAAGGGGGAGAGGTGAGGGGGAGGGGGGCCGAAGGGGAACTTATATACCGAGGCAGTACACGGGCGGCTTATCGGGCATACATCCTCGCTCGCAGATTAGCATAATGTCTGCCGCAATGCGTAGGTACTCCCTTTCCCCGCTGTCCCCTCCTCTTGCTTCTCTCTCTCTCTCTCTCTCTCTCTCTCTCTCTCTCTCTCTCTTTTGCCTCGCGTTCGCCCTTTTGCCTTCCATCATTTCTCCTCTCTTGCCCCTGTAGAATCGTTCTCCTTCTCTCTAGCATAAGATGAGAGAGACTCTCGGTATCCCGAGAGAAGAAGCAGCATCCTCATCACCATTGAGCGCGACTATCAGCCATGCAGCCTTGTTTCATCAGCCGCGGATACCTGCGGCGATAAGCGCGCGCGGATGATAAAATAATAGTAATAACGGCAGCGATAATTACGACGATAATCGCCGTCGCGTCGCGAGCAAAGTGACGTCGGTACGAAAATGTCGTAACGTAACATAAGCACATTCCTCATTCGATCTTAAAAGGACGGAAAATGGACCCTTGATAATCATCGTTCTAGTTAATGAACATGTTAATTAAGTCTCACGTGTGCAAATTATACCGATCGTCCCATCGGTGCGATTTAGAAATTTTTGATTAACCGATATATGAGATATATTATAGAGGCGTGAAATTCTTTCTTGCATTTTAAATCATTTAACGTTTGAAGGAAAAAGATAATTTCAAAAATTTGATCAAAATTACTATACATTTGGCTGCTCAAATTTAAGAAATTGATTGAATTTTAGTCACCATGAGATTTTTCATGATTAATGAGTGTTTATTCTTAGAAATATATTTATTATATATAATTTTTTAAACGTACAAATTAAAATATTTTAAGCACAAGTGTGATATTATATGTATATATCTTATTGATATTTGATAGTACTCGAAATCTAGTGATTCCAGTCTTTATGATTTTTTTTTTTTATTCTTGGATTTTTCTTCCGGTTAGTTTGTAATCTACCACTATTTTCTTCTCAAAAAATATTAAGTTCAAAGTCGATCTTATTATTATAGAGATATAATATTTGCTGAATTACAAATAACATTTGATCGTGAAATAATATAATAGTAGCGATACGATGGAGGTAGCGAATTGCAATATAAATGACTAATTACTATGTTATGATTCTTAATAATTGATTCTTATTAATTTGCATTAGTATAATTGTATCTTTATATTTTACTTATAATATTATATATAATATATATAATAATGCGATAAATTTATTAGATAAGTTGATGAATATAAATAATTCAACATAATAATTTCAAAATTATTATTTATGAATCAAGTGGAAATCAATCAAATAAATATTTGAAAATAAATACTATCAATCATATTGTGTTTAAATGATACGACAGAAGAAGATACAACGCGAGAAAATCAAGCAATCGCGTTCAGAATTTGGGGCAGTGCGAGTGATTTCAATGCGAGTGTCATGAATAGGCGATGCGACGAATTGAGTTATGTCACATGAATATATAGTGAATATACAGGATGTATCTGAAATAACGCCTCTAATCATACAGTGCTATTACTAATAAAAAATTAAATTGAAAAGTCCTCTACCATTTTGCAATTTTCACAATAGTTAACGGGATATGAATTTCTAAAAATTGCTGAATAAATGGATAAAATCGATGTATAAGACGATGTATATAATTTTAAAATATCTTTCAATATTCTTTGTGAAATATTTTAAAGATGTTTCTTAAAGAACTCTCAAAAATATTTTAAAGTTGTCTTATATGTTGATTTTAGACATTTGCTCATTAAATGATTAAAAAAAATATTGCGGAAATTGTAAAATGTTAAAGGACTTTTCGACTCAGTTTTTTTATTAGGAATAATACTATATGATTAGTAGTTGTATGATTAGACATTATTTCAGATACACCCTGTATAAGCGATATGTAGACATGTAATAATCGGTAAATTAATAAAACTAATAGTTATTATATTGTGTAATGAATTTGAAATGAATTAAATGGTACTATAAAGAAACCCATCACTTTTATTAGCACAGCATAAAAGGATTATATGACATATACTCATAAAAAGAAATTGTTAAGTGCTTTGCGCACTTACTCGCGCACATAATACTCGCGTCATGAGATAAAGAAACACAAATTAAACGGAACTTAACTCTTTAATAGCACAATTCGACCAACGGTAAAGCAGTATGAAATAGATAGAGCGTATCGCGACACGTCCGCATATTACACCAAGTACGACTTAAAGTGTATCCGTTGCTGTTTTCAATCTGACTAGCTGAACATTTCCGGCAGGACGACTATTCTTCGATTTGCTTTCAACATATTAATCATAGTAAAAATACGAAATATTTCAACTCAGACATGAAATGTAAGGACTCGACAATATAATTTATCCGGGACTGATTTTTTTTATTTTCAATTTGCTCTAATATTGATCAAAATAAGAAATATTTCAACTTACAATCAGGGAAAAGATAGAAGAGGTTTGTTTTGTTTTTTATTTTTGCACCCCTTGAATTAGTACATTTATTTCACTGGAACGTATATTTGTTTCACTTCAACTTATTGCACCGGTGTACAGAGGTTCAGAGGGTGCAGGAATGAAAAACAGACCTAAGTACGCGATAATACAAACAATCGGACTTGCGAACTAATGCGACGGGTAATAACACATACATGCACATAAGAGTTACTCGACTCCCGTTAGACGCCCAACTCTCTCAGCAGGTGAAGGCAGACACCACGCAGCCACCGCAAACGTTCCGGGATCACTTCCAAGGTTAATGATCCTTTTCCGAGAGCGAGTTCCGCGCGCGGGAATCATTAACACAGATCGCCGATTAAAATAAAAGCGGCACGAGACTACTCTCGACCGCCGCCGTCGTGGCCGCCGTCGTTCTCGCCGATCCGCCCGGCTGGATTCGCGATACAATATTCATTCTAATTAATTAACGCCGTGTGCGTTGCGCTGTGCGAGTGGCGGTGATCATCGGAGTGAATCTCGGTACGGTAGAGGAAGCTGCCGGCTGCAAATCGATTGCAAAACGTGATTCCGTTACACGTTTCCACACTCAGTTATAGTCGCGCTACAACCCGATTCATAATTTTCGTTCTTCCTTTCCAATGTCAAGTAGCTTCGTAGATATAAAAATAGCAATATTACTTGCTTTTTTTTATATGAGTCCAATTTCTGGTTGTTGACATTATAAACCAGTATTGTAAAGCTACTATTTCTTACATATCTATTAAATTACATGTGAAAATACCTAGGATGTTGAAAAAGAGTTTTTGAAGAGTTATATACATGTTTATCGAATTGGCAATGAGTAAAAGAAACAGACATTGTTCCAAGAATTAATTTTGTCATAAATGAAAACGATCTTTAGCTTGAATCATATAGATAATTCACTTACTTAACTTAATTTTTATGGTTATTTTTTTACGTAAATTGATTTTTTTCTATTTCGTATAAATATAATTTATTCAGATAAATGACCATACAAATAGAGAACATTTTATATGAAGTCTTTTTATTCTATCTTGAAATGTCTTGGAAAATATTTATTTTTCGATAACTTTATCTTAATTTTTATGCGAGAAAAATAGATTTATAATATAGAAAGATATAATTTTTAGTAAACAATTTGTATTGTTAAAATAAAATAATAAAAAATAAAAAAATTGTTTACATCTTTAAGATTGATTTTGTGGGCATTGCGATTAGATCTTTTTTCTTTGATTTAATAAATACTAAATATTTGTCTTTTAAATTTTAAATTCTCTTTTTAAACAACTTATATATAATATATTGTACATGTTATTAAATTATTATACATTAAATAATTACTTTAACTAGTTTAGGAACCATTATCGGCAACTTGCTCTTGAAATCATATTTTGAGAAATTGTAAATGAATGTGCAATGCGAGATATTGCAGAACAAGAAAGTTAAATCTAGGTGATCCGATTCACGCTCACAACGTTTAAAAATCATTTCATTCTAGTTGTTTGTCAAATGTTAAACGAAGACAAATGATGCTCGTGAGGGCTGTCAGCATGAATCGGACCACGGCCATAGATGCGTATGCAGACTAAGCTTTTGCGTACTCAGGAGCATCAACCGCAGGAACTGAACGCGTTTTCTGCGGGCACCGCGCTCGTAAAGTGCGTGGCCTACTGAGCCATGCATAGCACGCGTAACAATACGTTTCGTCCCGCGCCAAAGTCTAAACCTGAGTATGAGAGACGACGCCAACGGGTTACGGCGGTCCGGCCGCCGGAATCGAGTTGCACGAGGGTCCGTCGAGAGATGCGAGAGAAAGTGGGAGAGAGAGTGAGAGAGAATCAGGCTCCGGCCTCGCTGCCACTGCTATTATGGCCAATAATTCATTGAGTGACTGTCAGGCCCTCCACTGACCAGCCCTGGGCTGCCGCACCCCTCATGTACATTATGTATACGGGGTGCCACGAAAGTACGGATTTGCCGTATGCGTGCATCGCTGACAAATCCGTTAAATCGCGTTCATCTTGCATTGCGCGTAATGTCTGAAACCGTAATCAGATTACAAATTAGGAGTGAGATTTAATTTGACTTGACCAATCGAAGCAAAGTTCACTAACTCTCTTTCTTCTGATTTCCGTTAAAATCTAATGTTAATCTTAATCTATAATCTGATCACGGTTTAACATGAATAAATATCAAGAAAAGAAGATATGACTTGCATTTATTTTCGGAGTAATTTTCTACAAGATTTGAATCGTATTATGTATGTAATATATAATTTTATTTATCGACACTTAGCAATTAGTGTTAATAATAAAATCATAAATATTTAAAGAGCTTGAATAGAACTAGACTATCAAAGTTGTATTGATCTTTTATTAAAATTATTTTTGATATATTAATATTTTTCTTGTATTAAATTTTTAATAGATCGTAAGTTTCTTTGCAATATATAAAATAAAAGAAAAAGCATACACTGTGTAGTATAATCTATTAAGTTATTATTCTATAAAAGTTAAAATTCTGTATACTACTAATATATGACTAAACCAAATGGTTGCTCGCGTAACTATATAACAATATTGCTGGTCGCGGTGAAATTCTCATCATTATTGAATTTTTGTCGTTATTTAGTACCTTCTCGATATTAAAGCAAGATGACCTAATTAAAAACACGATCGGCGCTCGTAAACTACATAATAGCACGCTGTATGGGCGTGTCAGTGATATCGGAATAATGGTTGTGAGATGCCTTCTCGCGGGAAATGCCTATCCTGAATTGCGTGTCAGATAACTGACTTGGGGCCGAGGGAAATTCAGTAGCGAATAATTAGAGATTATCATCGAGTTTGCCTTACTCCTGAATATTATTTTATTGAATTAAAATTTTCTTGTCTGCTTAAAAATTGAGCCAGTTTAAAAAAAAAAGTGACTCAATTTTCAATCTCTAAGAATGAGATTTATTACCAAAAAATTTAGAAAGTATATAATATATTATATAAATAATATATAACAAAATATATATGTATTACAATTAAATAAAATACACGCAACATGCACACAAGTTCGAGTTATGTACTGTTGTAAAATCTTTTTTACTTTTAATGCTGTATTTGATGTACATACATTTTATGATACGTGCATCGACTTATCAACGAAAGTCGTAATCTGAATGTCGATCGAGCGGCAAGCTGAACACGAAGGTGTTCAATCGAGGTCGAATTAACAGCCGCGAATAGCTTGCGCCGCCTTAAATTAACACCTTTGGTGCCTCGGCTTACACTTAAGCGGATTCTGCGGCGATCATAATATCCGTTAATTAATTTGAGTGCACGTTAATATACAGAGTACTCTTCAGAGTAGACTCAGCCTTTTAATTAATCGCGCCAATTCGCGCGCGAAGTTATACAGGGTGTTTTTCGTGACAATGCGTAATATTTTTCGTATTTGAGAATAAAACGTGAAAGAAATTTCTATATTGTTTTTGAAATTATCATGTTCACTCTTGAACTGTATTTTATCCAATAAAAGTAGTACGCATAAAAGAGTAATGATCTAATAAAAATCAAATACTTGTAAAAATAAGACTATAAAATAATTCGATGTTAACAAATTTATGATTAGGGTGTAGTCTCGGAATTATATTCACGCGTGCAAATCGTAATAAATGCTCAGACGAGGTTTTGGAATACAGAATGTAGAAGTGTAAAATGTGGTACAGCACGACGAATAAATCGATCGCTGGAGAGCCTTTTATGGCCTTTCACTCGCACCGATAAGTATCGAAAGTGACGCACCCACTTGGATGCTAGTGGATCGTTTACATGCGAGAAACGAAAGTTCATTTCCTCATTATATTTTTTTCTGGAAATAGATATCAATCAACATTACGAGTTCAACAAGACCAAATAATATTACAACATTAATCACAAATTAAATATTATTTCATTTTAAATAAATAAATTAAATTAATTGACGTTATAAATAAAAAGAAATATTATTTTATTTTAAATAAATTAATTCAAAAACTAAACGAGATCACGATTTCGAGCCATCTTGAGCTATCTTGAGCCATCTTTTCGCGACACCGCGTATAAACTGCGAGGCTGATGAAAAAAAACCACTGTGTTCACAATAAGCGAAAGGTTCGCAATTTGTAAAATCGGCAGTGCGTTTCAACTGAACGCGAAGGAAGCCTTCGAGACGTTATCGTGCAAGCGCGAATAAGGAACGCAACGCGCGTTGACTACGGAAAAATCAAATTCTCAGATCGAAAGGAGGAGAGAGAGGATAAAGGGTGGTAGGGAGGAAGTCTCTCGGTAAAAGCCTCCTCCGAGAGACGTCGAGCGAATGAAGAGAGGAGAGGAAGGGAG
>NW_017259213.1:6295739-6310418 GCF_001594045.1 Atta colombica | reverse complement strand
ACATATTTATATATTCATTTAATTTTTTTGTATTATTATTAGATTCATTAAAGACTTTTCTGTACACATTGTTTTTATTTATAAGTATTAAAAAGTATATATATAGACAATTTTCATTTATGACAAAAGTATATATAGATATACAATTTTATTATATAAATTATATCTACTTAAAAAATATTAATAATAACTCTTGTATCATAAAATACGTGTCGATACTAGATTGTAAATTGCGGCATAAATGTTCGCGAGCTTAGAATTATGCAGCGCATTTTCATCTGTATTCGATCTGTTGGGCCGCGGGTTAACAAAAGGGATATACGACAAGAGAGGAGAACAGGAAAGAGAGATAGACGAGATAGAAGGAGAGAGTCGTCAGATCGTCGAGACACGCCCGCCCTGTCTTTACTTCTTCGGGACTCGTGTCGATCGGCGGTCCATAAGCACGTGATACGGAATATTCTTTTCACTTCGAGATCGATCTTTGTACCGAGATCGGTTTATGTTAATTCCCTCTGCATCTTGACAAATGCATACATATGTAATTCTCTGTATACGTATAAGCTTATGTAAAGTACGAAGAAGTAAAGGAAAAAAGCGAAAGAGAAAAGCAGATTATTCTTTAGAATATTTAAATGTTCAAAAGATTCGGAAGATCAAAAGGTATAATAAATATCACAGACTTAGTACATAGAAAGAAGGTTTTGCTAAAGATTTATCTAAACATCTAGTTAAACACAGACCTGAAAAGTAATTTTGGAAATATATCCAAATATAATTATATAGAACACTCATGTTTGAATATTGATGACAATGCTGCGAAATATTTTAACATTCCAGCAATTTAATCCGTAAATCGTCGCTATTTTTTACGTAAATGATCACCTAGATTGTTTTACATCTTAATTATTAATTAAAATAATTATTGTTAATAACATTATTAACTATTTTCCGATTTATTGGAATTTGAGAAATTCTCATTAATTATTTTGATGATCCAACAAATAAAATTATTTTCAAATCTGTAGCTAAAATCTCTAGCTAAAATTTTAGACACTTCAGCAAAATCGTTCTTTTCGTGAAGAAACATAAATATTAAATAGTAATTTAAGAATTGAATGACAATTATTTCAACGTCGAAATGTATTGATAACGTCTCTTCGTGTGGCATCTCAAGATTGGCGACACTTTTCGCAATTCATAAGCAATTTATATTTCATATCTAAAAAAAAGTTACTGGGAGAGAAAATACGCACATCGCTCATCCATGAATTCAAAGGATTAAACAACTCGCCACGCGTGTTTTCGCTCGCATTGCATTGATGGTTCTATAACCGAGTACTCTCGGAGAGAAACACGAATAGGACTCTCAGCGATTTCGCATCGTCGTCTAATTTCTCTTCCGTCTAGGACTCGTGTACGGCAGATTGTATTTCATAATTCCAAGTGCGATCGCGAGTATGCGAAATGACGTGCGTGCGTAACACGCGCGTTTCATCTATCATGGACCGGATAAAGCGCGCGAATGCAACAGTTGCAACATTGTGAAGACGAAAGAGAACAAAACAAAGAGAAAAAAATAGCAGTTTGGTAGAAATTGAAATCGACACCGCACAAATCACGAATCCAAGGCGATGAGATAAATTCCTGGTGCGATGCTCGCTGAATAAAATCAAAATTATCCTCGTCGCATTAAAATTCTTCGTCGCCTGGGGCCGCCAGGCTGATAATTACATTCTGTATTTACATATCTCGCGAGATCGCCGCCGTTACGGGTACTTCTCGATTTTAATATTCGCCGTGCGCTGCCGAGTCGTGCGGAAAGCGCGTCGGAATTTGTATCCGCGGATAATAAAGAGCACACTTTCCTCTCTCGCGAGCGCGAGCGCGCGCGATAAGCGCGATTCCTCCGATGACGATTAGTAATCGCTGTGTTCGCGTCTAATCGACGCGCGCAAAAATTAATGCATCGCTTATCGACACCCGGGATAATTTCCTTGGGGCAAATCTTGTCCTGATCCCGTTGTCCTGAGACCGCCGCGATGCGTATACTGGGTGATTCCGGAAGAAATCCATGTCTCCAAAAGAAAAATCCCTATACGAACAAATCAGATTTTTTTAATCAAAAATTAAGATGATAATTTTCGTTTCTTATTAAAATACCTTTCATTGTTATATTTTTTCTTTTTTGAAATTTGGATGAAAATTTTTGGATGAAATTCTGCACAGTAATGTAATGGAAATTAATCTTTTTTTTTTTTTCAAATTCTCGTTTATGGAGAATATATAACAATATTTGTTTGAATTAATTGAAATTCTGATTCTGATTAAGTCTATTAGATCAAATTTCTGATCAAATCTATTAGAATTCTAGTAGATTTAATCAGAATTTTGAATTATTCATTTTCATTAGAATTCCAGTTAATTCAACCTAACGTTTTTCTCCGTGTTTATGTCAAGATTTTTTGTTTATTTTAGCATTTTCAATATATATTTTCCTTGCAGATTATTTCCTACTGATTTACCCGATATATAAGAACTCGACCTCATTTATAGACTTTTGTTCTTTATACCGCCTTATGATTAGTAATTACGACAGTTCGTTCGATAAATACTTCAGGAAAATAATTAATTAATCTACTTTTTCGAGACGTCCAATCCAATAGGCGTCGAGTATTTTTGTATCATTAAAATTGTTATGGAAAGAGAATTTCTTTTCATCTAGTCGCGTTCTCCGAGTTTAAGTATCTAACCCCCTGCCCACTCTTCTCTGGAACAGACGTAAATGTCATAGATATTACATTTTTATGACTAACGTATACATGCATCTTTAATGGCGACCTTTTTTTCATGCCGCGAAGAGAGAAATTAACATAAATCGATCGGTGACGGACGAAAAGGAGAAAGAGAGAGAGAGAGAGAGAGAGAGAGAGAGAGAGAGAGAGAGAGAGAGAGAAAGGAAGGAGTATCTGAATGAAAATGTTCCGAATCCCATATGCGGACCCTAGAAGACACGGAAGGGATCTGATCTCGGTGTGACTCGATCTTCTTTTTCTTTCTTATTTCTCGTTTTATCCGACCTCTCTCCTTTTCTCTTTCTTATCTTCTTCCTCCTTTTTAATTGTATCTCGGACACAACTATCCTGATCGAGTGTGTCGGCACGATGTAAACGCGTGTAAAATTCTCGCTGCCTTTTGAATGCCAACGCCTCGAATCTTCTTTTATTTTATATGTTCAGCGAATCTGAATTATCAGAATTAATTTGACGTTAACGATACACGTTTCGTGGGAACGGATATTTTGAAAATTATTATTCCCATTGGAAATCCGTCGACATCTTTCGTGCAAATTTATGCACGTGCCTAAGTTTCTATTTTCTTAGCAATAGCAGAAAAATATTTCTTTTTGATTGAAAATATTATTTTAATATACAAATTTTTCAAGCTTTATTCTTCTAAAATGAATTTAACACACGTACATCATTTTCGAAGATAAAGCCTAGTAAAAAGAACGTATTCATCCCCATATATCTAATTGTTATTCGTATTGTATCATTTTCATATTTTAAAATATTTATGTATTTTATATAATTTAAACGTATTTAATTAATTCTAATTTATCGTAACATGGGTTAACTCACCCAAAACAGCTAGACATCACGCATGTCCAAAATCAGATGTTTTAAAACATTTTATCAAGACATCTTCTCCGATTTTCGCATGTGTTTTCTGGACATTATTAAAATTTGGATTCAAATTACTCCGATTTTAGTCCAAAGTTATCTCATTTTACAGTTACGTTATATTTATACTCTCAAGAATAAGTTTTGCGTTTACAGGCGATTTTTCTGTACAACTGTTTGCCGGTAGCTGATGATCGCATACGCGAGATCTTAAATGTGACTTTAAAAAAGAGACGTTGAAGATGATTCCATGGAGTCCAAAGTCTTCTGTCATCCCCATTGTGTTTATTTCGTTTTTAACGGAGTGCCGTTGTAAATGCGTAACTATTATATCTTTTCTTGTCGTCCGCCATTCAATCGGCTTTATTATTATTCTTACGTCAAACCCTAGATGGATATTGTCCCACGAATGGCGCGACTCTTGATCATCGCCGTCGTAGAGATGTGTAGGTGTAAATAAAGATCGCTTCTAAATGTTCGATCTACACGGTGCGGCAATTCATTCCGGGATTAAGGAAAGCTAAGGACCGGTTCTCCGTAGGTAAGCTTTTGTCTCCTCGCGGTTTTTCTTCTTCTTCTTTCTCTCCTTTCGTACGAACCCGTTCGATTGAGACCGAATCACCTCCATCCGTGTCAAAGTGTCTCGCGGTACGCTCGTAATCGTTACTTATTATTTTATTCACTGCGTAAAATTGTACGAGTATGAGTCAATGCAATTCAATAGCGCAAGTTATTCGAGGAGGTCCGGCATGATTCGCTAATGTTGTTTCGAGATGCACAATAATCACGAAATCGGTTGAATATAATTGTGAATAATAATAATAACGAAGGAAAAAATTAATGATATTTTTAAACTCATGCACACCTAAATATTCTCTTTTTATCAACGACAATAATAATGCGATAACTTTATTTTTTGCGTTCTAATTTAATAATTTAGTAATTTAATTAAAAGCGTCCGCCTTCGAATTTTAATAAATATCTTTATTAGTGATGGACGGGGGTAACATCCCCCTTCTTATTCGTTTGGGAATAATCGCAAAGAAAAAGGACGTTTGGGCGTGCTGATAATGGCGTAATAAACGATTAAAATATAATAACATGTCAACGGGCCCTTTTTGGTGGGCTCGAGTGAATCTCGAAGGATGGCGGAGAGAAGGAAGGATGAATGCTACGATGTTCGGCAGTGTATCATTATCATATCATAATAACGGCAGCAACGCTATTAAGGTCTTAATGCACCACCATATTCCGCGCGCGAGATACTTGGCAAGACAAGTTAAGGATCATCGAAGTGACGGATCGCGGAAAGATTAAGGAGTACTTTACAGCTTGCTAAAAGCGTCAAACTCGCACCGAAGACGGCTACCGTACGCTCGGAACAAGAAACTCGCACGCACAAATAAAAATATTTGAAAAGTGAAATTTGAAACGCGGAGTTCGTAAATCTGTATAATTTCTCGCATTAATATTACTCGTTTTAAATACCTTCTCGAATTATGCTAGGAGATGAATTTCTTTAGAGGATTTTCTAACTTCTCGAATTCTTCTACATTAGCTGATATTATTTGGATGATGCTGTAACATTAACTGAAAGAATGAAAAATATATTATACGTTTTATTAAAAGAAGTTCTATTTATGTGGATTTTTTTTGTAAAGAATGGAGCCAATTATATATTTTATATTATATATTCAATTTTAATTTATAAACATTTATTTTCTTCCATGTTTGTTGATTCAAGTTTCATGTCAGTTAATATCTTTTTGGAGAGTACAAAAGATTTCATGTGTCTCATCTTTGTAGATATCTCATCTTTGAAACAGACTGTATGAATTAATCCTGAAAATACGACAAATTGTAGAGTATTGAAGAAGATTAAAAAGTCGACCGTGTGACTCGGAGAATACAAAAGGGAAAGCATGTGATTAAAAGCGTGAGAGGATGGATAAGGGAAAAAGAAGCATTGTGAATTCAGAAGTTGTATGGTCGAAACGTTAAAGTAGTTTAGACATAAGTCTTTCCCGATTCTTTCTGCCTTTTGAATTTCATGAATTTCATTTTTTAAATAAAATTACACCTGAATGTCCAGAACTTCGGTATTTACCCTTTTCTCCGCTATTCTCTGGCATATCATTGAAAACGTAATAGGTTGTTTACAAAAACTTCGTATTTATCATGATGAGATTGTAAATGCGTTTTTCTGTAACAACCAAATCATGATTCGCATTCCATAACTTTAGATCATATTGATGTCAATATATGTCTACGTACATAACTAATGAATTAACTTTCAAAGGGAGATTTTTAATGAAAGACAAATTTTTTTTTTCTATATTTTTGTACAATTAGTAATTTTCAATGTAAAATTTTCATAGATCGTTGATTGTGTTTAATTGATCGACAATAAATCTTAATAAAGTTTCATTTAACTATAATAATATACCTAAAAAAACGTGGCGATATATTTTTTAAATAAAATTTTTTAATTAAAATTAAAAACCGTATTTTTCAGTTAACAAGTAGTCCAATTTTTTAAACAGCAATTTTGTGTATGAAAATACAAGATAAAATTTATTTGTATACATGATAGAGATAAAATAAAACGTATTATACACAGAAGTGTCATTTGTTTCACGCTTGAATTCAAGAAATTGACTTACTAACCGATGTTCTTTTATATTTTAATCAAAGTTCGATTGACAAAAGGTGTCACACTCGGTGTAGATACTCGGACAGGCGGAGGTTATAGAGGAAATGAAAGGAGGGTGGCAATGGATAGAAGGCGCAGCGAGATACGGTGCGTTTTTTACAGTCCAAAGGATTCATACAGCAGACGCGGATACCGTCATTGTTGGCGAGACTCTCTTTTCAGGACGTCTGAAAGAGGCATCAGCCAACTAAGATGACCTCGCGCGTTGGGACCGGGGCCTTGGAGTACCAGGGCCTGAATATCAGACGGCGGCTTTCTCGCACTCGCGCCGCGTGTCGTCGCGTTTGACACACACCGAGCTGTATTTCGCGCGGTCGCTCGTAAGACTCCGGACAATTACTTGGAGGTCCGGCCTTCATGCGATCAGACGCGACGCGACGCGATGCAATTCTCCTCGCTGGCGCGCCTCGGCTATTGAGATTTTGTGGGTGTTAAATGCGTATACCGTGCACTTTGTACGCTGTCAGACGATTCAGACAATCTGCTCGAGCGAGACAACGTTGCGAGACGTGTCGGAGAAAATTATGCAAGATCGAGATCGAGATTTTCGAAACGACAACCGAGACTGATAACACGAGTATGATCATTTTTTTACAATTATTTCAGGAAAACATTAATCTTTTGAAGCTCCCATTAAGTAGTGCTAATTTTATCTTACAGATTTTTTTTATTACCGGAAAGAAGCTCTTTCGGAGCTTTATTTATTCGTAGAAAAAGTTGAGGCACAGGCTCGATTATACTTCCTATACTTCCTCATTTACTTAATCTGGATCGATGTAATCTCTTCCCTGTTCTTATTAAAAAAACCAGAAGGAGCAATCTCTTTTTATTTTTCTTTCGTCTCTCCCTTATTTGATGAGCGGCGTATTCACCTTGCGTGTTTGGTATTCTCCGATGACTTGCAATATGAGTTATTAGGAATATATATAAATTATCATCAATCGAAGCTGCCACTCGCTGAGTCGCGATCATATTCGGAGATTCGGTCAACAAACTTCCTTCAGAATTTTTAATCCGCGCGAGCTTCTTAAATTTAAACCGTTTGGTGAAAAAGATCAACGGGATAAAAAGAACAAAAAAAAAAGAATGAAAAGGTCGAGAGTACCCTCATTAATAAAGGCTCCGCGTGAAGGTCATCCGGAAGACGAGACTTTTGTGCGGACCCGAGTTAAAAAGCGTCGCGCGAGACAAAATGAGCTCGGTAGATGCGCAATCGGTATAATAGCGTCCATTATGTGGCTCTTGCACGCAAAGAGACATATAAATTCAAATACGAATTGCAGGAAGCTGTCCAAGACGATGAATGTCTAAAGCGTTGAAGAACAATAGAGCCTCTCGAAAGTTGAGAATTTTCAGAGTATCATAAAAGATTCGAAATGTTTTCAAACTCTTGATGAATACTTCAACACTAATTTAACCAGAGCTGACAGTAGGTTGGATTCAATCTCCATTAAATCTCTTTGTCAAAAATGTCAAACAATTCAGTCGTCTAATTATTACAAAATTTCTTATTATTAGAATTATGAATTTATTTACCGAGCTGACTTCCAAAATTTCTTTAATTGTTTTGTTGAATTATTGGGAGCCTTTATTATCGTGTTTTTATGATATTTAAGTTTAATTTTCTTTACATTATAAACACCTGGAAACTTGGATTATTTTTATTGAAATTTACTTAGTAATTATTTTTTTTATGCAGTCATTTTGAATTTTTAAAATTAATTACTTCCTTTTAATTAACATAAATTAATTGAGGAGACGCCTTATATAGCATCACTATGTCACAGGTGATATCAGAGGATTAAGATTGTTCACCTCGGAATATTAATTTTTGAAAATGGCGATAATATCTTTATTAAATAGATATCTATCTCCATTCCCAACGAGATCTCGATAACAGAGATAAAGAAAAATTAAAGCAAGACACTTTCTGATATTCGCGTCGATTATATATTATGACACTTACAATTAAATCTACACACAGATTCCATAAATCGGCGATAATTACAGGCGTGTTCTGCCGTCAACTACGACATGAAAGCGACACGATGCGCGAAAGGAACGAGTCACCATTTTTAATACGTAGATCTGTATTGCAGGCATTTCCGCCGTTTTAACATATCAACCCGTTTGCGGCAGAAATTACGAATAGTTTACAGCCAACACGTTGCACTGCGCACTTGGTACGAGTTTGCTTTACGACATAAATAATGTTAGAATTTATTGCTCTGTACATTAGCGAATAGAATTTATTCATTCACGTGGTAGTATACGTGGGCATCGATTGACGGACGTGAAAAAAAAAAAAAAAAATCAAGTATCAATAATCTCTGTTATAATTCCAAAATCGAAACTTATAATAATAACTTCTATTAGTTTAACGATCTATCAAAACATCAAAGTGCATATTTCTTCAAAAATAAGAAACAATATTATGAAGTTATAAGTGCGTTTTAAGTTAAAAAGAGAAAAATGCAAAAATTAGGAAATCCATTATATCGAAGAATTCTAACTTATCTTAAGGATGAAAACCGTTTTTATAGCATATAAATATAGAAGCAGCTTATCACCAGTATACGTTGTTTATTGAAAAAGGAGTAAGAGTCATTACTATATATGTGTTAAGTAAAAATAATACGATACATTACAAATATAATGAGTTACTTTTTTTAAATATTAGGTGTGGGAAAAAGTTCGTGGCGTTTTTCCCGTTAGATGGCATTAAAAAAACGCCACGAACTTTTTCCCACACCTAATAAATAACGCGTAGTGGTAACAAGTTACTTTCAAAAGTAATTTTCCTAATATTAATTTTTAGTTAGTTATCGTCCTAAAAAATTACAATTAGTAGTTATGTCTCATCGCGAAATCATTATTATAGAAAATAACAGTAAAAGTAACGACTTAATCTGAGTTTCTTGAGTGTAGAAACTTTTTGTTATATATAATAATATACATATACCAGATTTCTTTAAAGTTTACCTTAGATAATTGATGATTCGTGCCAGATTCCAGAAATAGAATTTTGTCTACAATTTTATATGCTATATTTTTTAAAAATATATATTTGTATGTATCTTAATATATGTTTGATATATAAATGTACTATATATTTCTCGTTAAACGTTTTTCGTACACTGAGAAAATATTCTGGTTGAAAATGAACGAATCAGAAAATATAATCATATCAATCAGAATTCTGGTAATCTCGACTAGAATTATAGATTCAACAAGAAATTGTTGTTTTGTCCATTTTTGACTAGAATTCCAATTAATGCAATTAGCCTCTTTCTCCGGTGTACGTTAAAGTAGAGAGAATCCTCTTCTGAATTCAGACGCGAATCACAGATAAAGTCGAGAAAGTAGGCTTGCAATAGAATCCATTCTACGTATTGCCATCCTGTGTCTTTCTTTGTAGCGTCTTTCTCTCGAGAGCGTTCAGATGCGCGGATCGATACCGAGAAAGATGAATACGGCGTTCGCATGCGCGGAATTACGGAAGGATAACGCCCGCGGAACGGCGATAAAAAATCATGCGGGCGCTGCAATCAACACTAATTGTATTTACGATTACATAGCCGTATTACCGATGTAATTACGATAGCCGCGCGCGCGGATCTCGCTCATCCCGCTCGCCCCGCGAATCGCGTAATATCTCGCGATTTACCGTTACTTCGATGCATCTATTATCTCGCGATCGACGTGCGAAATCATTTCATTCCGCCCTGGCTGCAAATTATTCCGGGATTGATTGACGGGCGCTTTCAATAAATTTTCACCCCGCAAATCATTCTCCCGTTGCGCGGTCGCAACGAGCCCAAGTAAAAATAAACAATTTCGTTAACAAGTTGTATCGTTCGTTCATCTACATTCATCGAAATCATAATTGTCCTTTGATTTTTCTTATTTGCCAAAAAGCATCTCACATTTAATTTGCTATTCAATCGTATTCTAAAGTTTTTAATTGCCACAAGTGTGTGAGGAGACCAGCGCTTTAATGCTTTCTATAATCATTGTAATGTTATCATCGTAATATTATATATAATTATTTTAAATAAGTTTCTATGATATATAGTTTTATAAAAAATTTATGTAAATAAATTTATATAAATATTCGAAAAATAATTCTACAATGAAATGAGATTGCTAACAAGACTGTCTCTATAAAAGAGGAAAAAGAGATGTACACAAGACATGTACACTGAGAAAAAATAATCTGGTTGGGTTAAACAGTAATTCTGATGGAAAATGGAATCAGAATTTTTTGGTTATGTCTATTAGAATTCTAGTTGAAGTAGATTCTGATTAATATAATTATTCTAGTAAAAATAACAATTCTAGTAGATTTTATCAGAAATATTGTATCAACCAGAATTCCAGTTATCTCAACTAGAATTCTAATAAATTTAACTAGAAATTTCTGATTCGTCCAACCGTTTTCAACCAGAAATTTTTTTCAGTGTACGAGATAAAAAAAGTGACACGTATCTAATGCCATTTATTACTGGAGTCAGAATTAACTATAGCATGATGATAATCGTCGTGCTATTCGAATTCAAACGCAACGTGATCGAGAGTTAAATGCGATCCGGACTCGCGAGTGCGCACTCGAGCATAGGGCGAGCGTTTAGCACTTGACCTTCGATTATCGTCCTGTCCTTTCTAATATCCCCCACCGAGGGGGATAAGCTCGCGCGCACAAACGGCGTCTGACGTGTCGCGGCTTTAGAAAGCGGCGCCGAGTTGCAAAAATTCGACTCTTATCCGGCTCTTTTAACCCTTTTGCATCGTGATCGCGCGCTGGTTTCTACCGTGAACGGCGGACGCCTCCCACGTTTCCACGAGTACACATATATTGCCGTTCTGTTGCTGTTGTTGTTGCTCGCTCGCTTATTAACCGTACTTGCGACCGACGGACTGCCACTCGCGTAGGAAGGCAACTCGCGTTGCCAACTTTCACAAACGATCTTTGTTTCTGCATTTAGTCTTCATTTTTTCTTTCTCCCTTCCTCTCATTCTTTAGTTTTCTCATACGTAGATATATTTTTCTTTTTCCTTTTTATTTCTTATTAATTTTTAATATAAACTAAATACATTATGCGTGATATTTAGTTTAGTTAATTTAAGTAACCAATTAAAATAAGACGTGAGTGTTGCATATGTCTGTAGAGAATTTAAAATTTTGTTTAATTCTCCGAAATAAAACGGTGGGACTATTAGACTCACTCGTAGATTGTGTTTTGCTATTAGTATTGAAAATTTATAGTACAAAAAAAAGAAAAGAAAATTTATGTTACTTGCACTAGATTTTCAATAAATAATAAATATCGAAATGTAGCATTAATTATAAATTTTTGTAAAAAATGTCACAAATTCAATTTTCTTTCCAAAAAATTTTATGATTTTTTCTTATTAAAATATACTTAATATCCATTCTTTCTTATGATTTATGTCATTTTGGTTCGTTGAAATTAATTAGTATCTTTGAATTCATATAAATAAGTCTTTCAGGGTTAATAACTATTACATAATAATATTACAGATTTTGGCGTAGCCAAAGCTCCAGAGAGTTAATTATACGCGAGACATTATTTAAAATTAAATCGATGCATTTATCGGACAGTGCTAGGAATCGAAAATGGAATCGAAAACTCTTTTTTAATCGTTTTTTCCTATCTATCCTAATCGAAATTCCTTTTATTATATACAATCGCGAGTCGCGTTAATCAACGCTCTGGCATCTTCCATAATGTCAAATAAATACCAGAAATTCCAGTGAGTTCTCGTGAGGTATGTTACGACGTATCCCATCGTAATCTGTTTCCCAATTTCGAATTTTGATGTTTGCGGCAATATCCATACGACCGTAGATCAAATTCGGGATGAAATACGCGAGATTTGTCCGAGAGATACGAGGCATTGACAAATTAAATGTTATTGATGGACATAGAAACTTTTCATCTGTTATGAGTCACTTTAATTATTCAAACACTTTATACAAAAAAGTTGAAAGATTGAGAAAAGAAAATGTGTCTTGTTTATAAGACGACGTTTTGTTGTGGAGGACGTTTGCAGGATAATATTTACAGGTGTCCTGATGGGATGTAACGATGATCACGAATCGCCGTAACATCTGTTGTAAAAGCATGTTGTCGGCTTCAAATGTGGGATCGAGATACATTATGATCGTGTGACGCGGAAAAAAGAGCAGTTTTGATGTTTTTCAACGATACGCCTATGGATCGTCAATCAATTTAAAAGGAAGCGAAGCACGTGATCTCGTCCTTTCTCGTCTAACATCATCCTTCTCTCTCTCTCTCTCTCTCTCTTTCTCTCTCTCTCTCTCTCTCTCTCTTCCTCGTTCCTTTCTCTCCTACTTCTTCGGAAGGGAGAGAGTGGACCAGTCTGGTTCTATCCGAACTGACTTTCAAAGTTTCTGACTGAAATTATTACGGCGACTATACTAAAAATCACAGCACTTCTGCTATTGATCGATGCTGAGAGAGAATTGATCTCTTTCTCTCGTCTCGAATAAAGATCTGATTTGCGAATGAACTGATAACTCGCAGATAATTTCATTTCCGATGTATTGAAATATAATTTATGTCACAATAAACTAAAGTACGAGTGATATTAATCGCGTACGCTGATATTATGTATATCCGTTCAATATATTGTGTTGCTGGCGAATCTAATAACCAGAGTTATATGTTTTATATGCATAAGTTTTGTATTCATTAAATGAAAAGAATAATTTTACTGAATTATTAAAAAATTTAGTTAAACACAAGTTTAAAAATAATTTTTGTTGGACCATTAAAATAATTACATAAGAAATCAAAATATAATGAACAATGTAAAAAAATTTTGATATTGCAGCAAGCAGCTTAAAAGCTTTACATAATTATTTTGATAATTGAACAAAATTATGTTCAGATCGATGTCTAGTTAAATTTTTAGATACTTCAGCGAAATTCGTCTTCCCGTGTGAAATTATAGCGCATTTACCGCAGGAATCCGTTACGTTATAAACGAAGGATAACGGCAGGAATTTAAAAAATCAGCGAACTTATAATATAATTAATAAAACTAATCGTGCTTTCTAACGTTCACTTTCGAAAGTCCGTAAAATTTGCAGGTATATCACTGATTGCTACGATTACGGAAAATTTCACGCATCAACATTCAGAGGAAGTTACGAAGAAATATTGATTGTTCCAGTTATTATTTTTAGATTATATAAAAAAAATTTGTTTACATCTAAATCTATAATTTATAATTTATTGTGATAAAAGTTCTGCAGTGCAACAGTAACATTTTCTTTTTTCAGAAATTTGAAAAGATTAATTTAAATTTATTTTGAAATTAGTTTCGCCAAATTTTCAAAGAATTAATTTAGATTATTGTTGCATCGAATTCACTCATATTCAAATTCACTCATAATCAAAAGCAAAATTACTGAAAGATGAACGTAACAATAGTTCGAATCACATTTCCAATTTAAGTAAATTGAATGAAATTGTGATATCTTTTTCCTCTCTCTTTCTCTTTTGATAATTTCATTCAAACGAGGAGAAATTGTTTCTTGAACGTTTTCTGAAAAGAAGAATTTTAGAAAGTATTGCTGAACTGTTCTTCCGATTGCCTCGTTCGATCTTTGAGAATTCGTCGTCGTTTTTAGCAAATGGTCCCGATATACGTGGCCTGATCGATTTAAAGCGAGAAGAGACGGTCCGTCCAGAGGCTCGGACGAGAGACGGGTCGTAGGCTGATGTGTAACTTGTTGCGAGGAGACTTTCAAGCAGGCCAGGCCGGACTCGAATCTCGATGCGCGCACGAGGCCTACGGCTAGCATGACGGGAACCAGAATGCTTCGTTTCATCATCAACCGGAGGAGAGGAGACTCGCGCGGAGAGTCCCGTGGCTTGAGTCGACTCGAAGGAAGCGGAGTCAAGCCCGGAGCCCGGGTCTCAAGCTGAGAGGCGGCTGAATTCCACACTCTATACCTTTTATATTGCCTTTGACTATGCGAGGAGCCGTTGGCTACGAGCTGCGCGCGAGTCCGCGCAATTCGCGGCCGACAGGAGAGTAGCGGTTCTAAAGTCGGACTTCTCTCTTTCTCTCTCCCCCCCCCCTCTCTCTCTCTCTCTCTCTCTCTCTCTCTCTTTCACGAGCGAGGGAACCAAGAACGTTTACGGGCTGTCCGTAACTTTGAAATGGCGACAGGCGTGGCGTGCGGCTCTTGAAAATCAACGTGCTTAAATCCCATCTGAAGCGGGAAGC
>NW_017259213.1:6293327-6295639 GCF_001594045.1 Atta colombica | reverse complement strand
GAGACATTCTTGTGCTCTCTGTAGGTACGGTAATGATGCGCGGCAACGCACAATAACGACACACTGTGTGTGTGTGTGTGTGTGTGTGTGTGTGTGTGTGTGTGTGTGTGTGTGTGTGTGTGTGTATATATATATATATATATGTACACTCTGGTATAGAAAATAGTCGCTTGACAACGGCCACTTTGTAACTTAATTACGTACGGACGCATCGGCTATCGATAAGGCAACACCCGGGGGCCATTGTCGAATGCCCGCATACACGTATGTATGTACATACACACCGAGGATCCATCGTTACCTCCTCAGGTAAACGGATCCTCAGAATTATTTATGGTCCTCTCTAGTCCCCGGGCTCTTCCTCTCGTGAGAATTTTTAACGCGCGGCAAGTAAGGACGCAGAAGAGACGCCCCGAAGAGAGAACGGCGTCGTGGATCTATTTCCGATTTTAATCGCGCGAACCGCGATATACGTCGCCGATTAGAAAGCACAGCGCTTGTCCTCTCTTGTCGTTTTCTCCGCCTCCTATTCTTCGATTCTCCAAAGCGATAATTCGTCATTAAACGGAAACTGAAATTTAGCTACAATTTTCTTCATTGGAGATTGATAGAAGATGAGTGATTATAGAGAGACCGTTATTATTTTTCCACGAAAGATTATATTACACTAATAATATATCATTATTATTGTAGAGTACATAATATCTACATTTCGATTCTATTTCTCCGAATCTATAATATTTTATACGATTCCTCTAAATAAATTTCTATTTAAATCAGTTATATTTTTGCAAGAATAAATAATATATATATATAAGGTAAAGAAGCTCTATGTGAATTTTTCTCAAACATCAGTATTCCAGATTATTATCTGTAAAATTTTTATTTCTTTTTTTATTGGATATAACAAAAAATATTCACAAATATTACAATCACATTGTGTTAAAAATAACGTTTGAATATCTTAAAAATTTAACAAAGGAAACAAAAATTCTAAAAAAAATCGATTTTAACAAATATAAAATATCTTTTATTATGTACTATTTAGTTTAAAAATAGTTTTTAGTATAAAATTATTTATAAATAACTTTGAATGCATTAAAATATGCGTCGTTCGAGGTCACGTATGTGATCTGCGACTGGAACCTGGAACTAAATTACTAGCCTAACTCGGTCATTTAGATAGCAATATGCAAAACATCAATTCATTTTACTATCCCCGAGGTATGTGGTAATGCCATGAAGAAATAATAAAACATTTCTCGAACTGATTTGTAACTAGTAGATATCTGAAGTTTAGTGTTGTAACTTGTTTATATTTCTTCACATACACACACATACAGTGAGAGCAAAAAGTATTCGTGCAAGGAAATTTTTTATTAAAGAAGTCTTATTATAGAAAATAAATATTAATTAGTAATTTTATACAATAAATACATTCTGTTCTTACAATAACAAATGAGCTTCGCATATTTTCTTGATTTTAAAAGCTAAATTTCTCGACTATACGGATATTTTTTGAGCATCCAAATATAATAGTACAATTTTTAATTTTCGCTTATTTTTCAGATGATATATTTTCTATAATTTATACACATATTTTTGGTATATATAATTTTAAGAAACATACAATCTATTTTATTCTTTATGAATAAATTGTTAATTACCCAGTAAGAAATGAGCGTCAGTTAAATGTCGAATCGACGTCAAATTGAAATCATATCGATATTGATTTAATTCGATGACTCATTTCTCGCTAGATAATATTTACTTTTTAAAAATAAAGTTTTTTTAAAAATTTTTCTCTGTATGATATTTTTTGCATTCACTATATATATATATATATATATATATATATATTAAAAAATTTAAAGAAATTAAAAAACGAGATTTACATAAAATCTGCTAAAGATTTCATCATATATTTGATATCTTTTTGAAGTAAATATAAAGACGATGATCATCCAGAATTGATTTCTTTGTTGTAATGAGAGAATACGACCTGATTGAAGTTAACACGTCCACGAAGTTAATCGTTTCTTTGATTTACTGCCCGCTTAGTGCATCCATATTACATTTCTCAAACTTGTCACACAACTTAGTCAAGTCCAGCACGTTTATTCATCAAGAGAATACATTTTACTTATACATTATCAAGAGAATACATTTTAATTTTCATTGAATACAGGATGCACATTTCGCGACCTTCGTATCCATGAAATTATTTACGAACGTTCCTAGTTTCCACTTTTAACGCAGACGACGTAGATTGTTAAATCGCGAAGAGAAGAAAGATGCGAAGAAAAGAGAAA
>NW_017259213.1:6284796-6293227 GCF_001594045.1 Atta colombica | reverse complement strand
GAGAGAGAGAGAGAGAGAGAGAGAGAGAGAGAGAGAGAGAGAGAGAGAGAGAGAGACTCACGAAGACGAAGAACGAAGAGAAAAAGACGAAGAGGAAGATTAGGGGGAAAAAGATCGCGAGAAGTCCAAGAAGAAGACAAGATCTACCCGAGGCAGAATAGGGAAGGAAAGGATAGGGAAAAAGTAAGAGAAGAGACTTGAAGAAGAAGGAAAGTAGAAGAGAGAAAGAGAGAGACGAAGGACTGAAAGAGACGCGAGTCCCGGAATGCCTTTTCGAGTTTCTCGCCAAGTGGCCATCAGTTCGAAGCGCCGGCCATCCGAGTCAGCCAGCCAGCCAGCCAGCCAGCCGGAGTCAAACGAAATCACACGGATTTACATATTATGATTTACATCCCTGTCCTCTGCCTCTTTTACTCTTCCTTCTCCCATCTCGTCTCTTGCCACCGCATTCTCCGTCACCGTCGCCACCGCCGCCGCTGCCATCACCGCCCTCTTGTCTCGTTCTTGCTCGCGCCTGTCTTTTGTCTCTTCTTCATCCATCTCCTTCGAGCATCCCTTCCTTCTCTTCTTCCTTTTTTGGTGCAGATTTAAAAAAAAAATGTCACTTTACTGACGTTTCGGTTTTGTTAAATTTACCTCTTCCACGTAGATGCTATTCTCGTCATGCAACGATTTTCTTGCGTTTGCATCTCAACTTTCTCGAACATGGAACCGGAAATTCTTGTTGAAATATCGTGGATGACCGAAAGAAAAACGCTATTATATAATCCAGTTCTTTTGAAGATATCCATCTTCTATAATAATATAATATAATATATAGTAATAGAGAATTAAAAATTTTGATTTATTAATTGTTAATTTAACTATTATTGAGCGCAAATAGAAAAAAGATATCTAAAATTTTCTTAATGCAATTCCTGGACGCAGTTCGTTGGTGAAAAAGTATAAGGAGATATCAAATCACTCATTTAGGATTATTTTTCTGGCAAGAAATGATCTCAGCAGTCAGAGTCGTAAAATAAACGAGCCAATCATTCGAAGTAAAGATATTTTCATAGTTTACTCATAATAAATTTTTGTGTCGTAAATGTGAAATACGTATTACCGTTATTGAATACCGCACACGGATAATCATTTCCGGTTTTCCAGTAATGCCTCGATCATTAAGTTTAATATCCACAGTTTATTTCGGTTACATTTTGTACTTATCGTGATGTTCGATTGATTTTAAGAAAATATTAAATTATTTAACTTAATTCTCCATAATAAATTGTAAATTGAAAGTAAAACTCTAACTTTAGAATTTTTATAAATCCTTAAGGATTGAGAGTAGAGACTAGATTGTTCCCCCGAGACACTTTAATTATTACAAGTTTTATAATATTTGAATCTTATAATTTGGTTCCTTCGAATTTTCATCGGAGTCGAATATACTGTTCTCTTCGGTTTTACTGTCCTCCTCCGCAAATTGTCGAAAATTTCCGGATGGTCGCAAAACCGCGAGTGTAATCGACCGTACCCTGAACAGTACTTTGTACACTTTGTACATTTGTCCTCGTATTCTATTACGCTGCCCGAGGCGAGAACCAGTTTGCATCTGACCTACTGCGCCGACACGAGATGGAAAGTGGTAATTGCGATCCGCTCTCCGCGGCGAAATTGCAACTTATCGCGATTAACTCGTATCGTCATCATAGTGTGGTCCCGTTTTGCGGATTAGTTGTAATTGGAGGAGGAACGTCCCACTGTTGCGACGAACGATCCTCATTTGGCTCAGTCTCATGGCGAAAATGTATTACTGATACGTAACTATAATAATATAGGACACCCATACCACCAACGCGGAAAAAGCGAAGTCATGAAATTTATGGGTCTATTCTTACCAAGGATCTAAATTACGATCTACGGAGAGTCGTTTGAGAAAATTATTGGCGGAAATTTCGTTGATTAATGGAATTATGAACATTTTCGTTCCGCCTCGCATAAAATTATCATTTTTGGTGCAAATAGCAAGGTCGACTTCTTGCGCCAAGGAATAAAATATTTTCGAATCGAATAGTTGTAAATAATATTACAATTAAAAATAGTTTACGATGAAATGCATCTTCTATACATTTTCTGTCTTTAATTTTTAGCAGGATAAAAATTAAATCTTGAATTTTGATATCCTAAAGTTAGATATAAGTATTCAAGTGATAGGAATTTTCAAAATGTTATAAACTACTTAAAATTTATATTCCTTTCAAGAATTTGATTCACGTTGTGATCGTAAAGATTCGTGTTTCACAAAAACGCTCGAATTTAGGAGCAAAGAAATAGATCTATTCGCGTTGCTTGTACTTTTTGCGCTCAGCTTCTTCGTATTCTTTTTCTTCAACGCCCAAATATATATCTATTATTTTGTTTAAATGTTCAAACATTTTTGAAAATTTCAAGCAACGCGAATAAATCTAATGTAGCGCGGTTTTGCACGATCTAAATGAGAGTCATTTATATAAGAGGACTCTCTCTGGAGGAATGAAAACCAGATAACAACATAAACAGAAATCACGCGTTCAAGGCAATCATTTATGAAATCATAAACTTATAGATAAGAAAATTTCTAACTTTTTAATCGCACATGCAGAATGTGCCAGTAAGCACGTGCTTTGAAGCAGGAAATATATCCGTTCTATTACACCACAAAGTTGTTTAATTAAGAGAAGAAAAATATTTCATTTATAGTTCATGCGTACAATTATAAACGTAATGTGTCTAATTTTGTATATATGTATATATATAATTTTACTAAATTATACCGTGAGATCCATTTAACTTAGGAGAAGAAAAATTTTATATCTAGTTGTATGTAATTACACATATAATGTCTAATTCTATATACTATTTTCGCGAATGTTAATAATTATTACATGATTTGAAGTTTTTTGAAGGTAAAGACATGTATAAAAGAAATTTGCTCAACAATTCTCATCTACCTTTCATTTAAAATCATTGTCTTTTTATTTTTACTTTGAATATATAATTTAGAAATTATATGATAATTTACTCAATCATCAGTGTGGAATGTCATTAATACGTATGTTTCTTTTTTTTTTTTAATGTTTCTCACATATATAGAATTTTCTTGATATTTTCCGAGATAAATTCGTGAACATTCTTGCCAATATCCGGGAATTTACAATGATGGAATTCGCAGGATAATGTGCCGGTAAAATTCGCGAGTCGGGACACGCAGAGTACGTCGGGAACTCGCCACCGCAGAGGGTTAGAGAATGCGTACAGCGTATCGCAGACGGTGGTGCATGAATCATACATAGCTCAACGGAGACTATAAATAAATTCGCTGCGAAATGCGTGTGTGTGTGGTTCGCTGCTGCGGCCGAGTAACATATCTCGAAATCGACGGCGGAATGAAGCGGAGGCGCGTGCGACGTGAATATTCTCGCCTGCTGGTGATAAATGAGAAAGCGGAAGTGAGAGGGGACGGGTATTTATGTTGTTGGGAAGCAGTCGATCTTGAAATTCGATCGACTGGAAGAGAAAGAATGTTATTAAATATAGTATTTACGTGTTGTGTACAAATTGCGAATTTGAAATCTGTGATAATTGTCGGACAATACATCGGAAGGAACGTTAAAATAATTATGTAGAAAACTCAAGTATGAGAGCCATGTTATAAAAATTCTGATATATTTTAATATCAGTTTTAAACGGTTATTAATATCAGTTTAAATGTTCTACAACATAAATGGCTGTTATTTTATAATGAATATTATAACGAATATTTGATAACGAAGATAGAATAAAATGAATTAAACATTGAAAGAAACTTAATATTTTTATTAACATACATGAAAAAAATAGATATACAGTGAGTATAAAAAGTATTTTATCGTATAGAGAAAATATTTTTTTAAAAAACTTTATTTTAAAAAATTAAATATTATCCAGCGAGAAATAAGTCATCGAATTGATGTCGAATCGATGTTGATACGATGATTTCGACATCAATTTTGACGTCGTTCTTCGTTTAATTGATGATCATTTCTTGCTGCATAATTGACAATTTATTCATAGACTGTATGTTTCTTAAAATTATACCAAAAAGATGTGTATAAATTATAGAAAACATATCATCTGAAAAATGAGCGAAAATTCCATTGTTTGAATGCTCAAAAAGTATTCGTACAGTCGAGAAATTTAGCTTCTAATATCAGAAATACATGCGAAACTGATTTATTTAAGTTAGAACAAAATGTATTCATTGCATAAAATTGCTAATGTTTATTTTCTACAAATAAGACTTTTTTTATTAAAAATTTCCTTGTACGAATACTTTTTGCTCTCACTGTATATATTTGTGAACTTAAAATTAACTTTATAAAGGCTACAAATTTTACTAGTTGCACGACAACCAGTTGATATTTACATTTAGAAGATCTCGACATGGGTGGTCATTTCCACGAACGGAATTTATTTGGAATTCTTCGAAGACATAGTTACAGTTATGAAAGTGTATTTAAAATTTTTAAAAGCGCCTTGGCAAAAGTTTGAATAGTCATTATTTTGAAAACATATATTATAGAGTTTACGCAACCAATTGAAATGTTCTAGTTCTTCTTTATATAAATACGTATTACAATTAAGTTTATGTACGCAGTAGTACATTTCTCTTGTAATATACGCTAATAAAAATAATGAAACTCTTCTGTGCTCAGAGTTTAATTTATTCCATTCTCTCTTTATTCCAGTATGGCAGCTATTTAGTCTCAGCGACTTTCCGAGTGTTGCTTTGCAAATTCCACGCGATTCTAATCAGCGGAACGATTTTGGCGATAATTTCTACAAGTAAGGTAGAACGGAATGCGGAAGGATCGGAAATTAGCGCGCGACAAGCGCATATATGGTAAAAATTCGTCTCGGATGATAAATCGGTGATGCGCGATTCGCGACGAGCCGTACATCGCGCGGAGCTTCTCGCGCGAGTCAGGCGTATACAAGCCGGCTGTATGCATAAAATGTGGTAAATGCTTGTACGTCGCTCTTCACCGTGCCGAGGTGAGCGTTTCGAAGCATGCGGATGCGCGTTAGGGCTTCCTCTTTTTTTTTTCTTTCACCGTCTCTTTTTATTTAATCCACGCGCTCTCTATAGGTACCGAAGGGTTCTTATTGCCGTGGCTCGCGATAAAATGCAACTATCCGCGACTCTCGTCATCTCCCTCGACTACTCTCGATAAAATCACCGTCGCGCATTTTTTCTTGATGAGACACACTGAGATGTCTTGGAATTATAATATATATAGATATGTATTTCTACATATGATGACGTTGTGTCTTTTAAAAAAGTTCGATTTAAATACCACACGCATCTATATGTTTACATGTTTAATATTTTTTTATCTTAATAGAAACTAAAAATATTCTGTACAGAATATAATATGATGGGATGTAAATTTCAACGAAATATGTGAGCATCGCTACGAACTATTTGGAAGCATTTAAAAGTAAGTTATTTACTCGAAGACTTCTCTTTTGAGAATCGACCGAGATGCGAGAGAAAATCGGACTTCTCGCAAGCAAGGATCAGGACGCGTGCCGGGACGCAGTTATAAATATCAGACTGGCTACCCACGTTATTGGAGACGCAGAAAATCGAGGAATGCTGTGTATTATCGTACAGCCCACAGCCTCCGGCTGAGCGCGAGAAACGTACGTGTAAGTCGATATACAGAGTGTCCCAAAGAAGGCGTACGTCGGTAGCCTGATTTATTGAGCCAAATCCGGCTTTGATTTTTGTAGAAAATTTCTTCTTAATTTCTTGATACAATTAAATTTGGATTATTTAAATACGCTTTAAGTATGCCTCGAATTAATATAAATACAGCTGTTATTTATAATAAATCGACAGAATGAGATAAATTAAATATACTCTACTTTTTATAGAAAAACTTACAATTTTTATTAATAAATAACGTTAAAAAAATTTGTTTGTTAATTTGGAAAAAAATTGAAACAGACCGAAGTTTGATCAAAGTTTACTAATTACTTTGTAATTTGAAGTGAAGTCGAATTATTATTGCAATTAAATTTAAAATGTTAAATTAACGATATATCTATTATTTTAACATGATTTTTATTTTTAATGTATCTATGAATATCCGATGAATTGAATTATTAGTAACGATAATGTATAACAAAAATATGCCTTGATGAAATTTCTTTAGTAAATCATTTGTGAGGAGGCCTGTATATGTGCATACACAGATATAGGTATGTGCACGTATATTTATAAGAACGTAGTTACGAAATTTCCAATCGGCTCTATAATTGCATTTTGAAATTTACGAGGGTGGTGCGTATCTGTCAGAGTGATGACCTTCGGTATTCGCACAAGGTATTAAATCGCTTTACTTACAACAATATGCTATACACAGAGTTTTATCTCGAATACAAAAACCTCGATTAATGTTCTTGTAATAAGAAACGAATTTGTTAAATCTGAAGATAAATTTATAATCGATCGAATCGTTCATCTTGTAAAATAAAATTTTTTGTAAAACATTGCTTTCTACAGATGGCTTTCTATAGATATCTCTAACTCACATTACTCGCGTGGGATGTAAAATAATACATCTCGGTCTTAGAATTTTACTAAATTCATAGAGTAAAACTTGTTCATCGATGAATGTTGCACAAATAGTTTTACAATTAAAGAGAAGAACTTATATATTTATTTTATCTAAAAGACACATATGCTATTTTTATTTAATTGTAATCATTAAAAAGAACAATAAAAATTGAGATACAATTGGGATATAAAATATATCTCGTGAGAATAATTGCGTCAATAACCACGTCAATAACCACGCAACTGTAAGATTAAGAACAGCATTCATTTCATTTGAATCTTTTTAATCCTTAACTAGTCGTGTAAGCACATAATAACTCTATCTATGCTTACGAAGCAAGCGTATGATATATTGACTTTAAAGAATAATACTATAAATTATGTATATCCATTCTTCAGCAGTGAATGTAGATTAAATTAGCTACTTACTAATTGAAACATTATATAGATGTTATTTATCTCTAAACTAAATTAAAAAACGCTATAAATTATTATTATACATAAATCATTATTTACAATTCTTAAAATGCTTATATTAGCTTCAAATTATTAATATCCTTCTAAGATTAATATCCTTATAATAAGCATCAAAATTATGAAATTGTATGTCAATTTGAGATGTGATGTTATTATTCTAGTTCTATTCATGATTTCAAGACCGAAAAAATTCTACGATTTGTTTTATATGCATATAAATTCACTCTAAAATATTTAAGTACTAAGGAGGGAGAGAGGATGGTATTCATAATCGATTTTTATATTTGAGAATGTTTTAAGTACAATCTTAAGATGTCATGAGTCAATCAAAGAGCTGCATTAACATCTTAAGTTACTTGAGATAGTCTTAAAAAAAAACGGACTATGAATACCATCTTAAGATTCGAAAATACTTCTCCGTTTATTTCTCTTAATCGATTAAAAAAGCCATTAAATTCTAATTTAACGCTGTGAAGACACGAGCGTAATACAATCGCACCGAGTCCCTACGGACTAATTATGCTTGACAAATCGAACGCATCTAATTGAGAGAATCGGATCTTGTTTATTTCATGTTATTCACAACGCGAAGGTCGAAGTTGTTCGAGAATGAAATCGAAGTATAAATGCGAATCGAATCGACGGCGCGCGACTCGTTGCGAAATTTCGAAACGCCCGAAAGGCCTTTGCAGGCGTCGCGTCGGGCTTTTTACATAAGAATCGCACGCAGCAAGCCGAATGGTTATGTGTCGGGAGAAAAAGAAAAAAATAAGCCACCCTCGTTTTTGCAACCGGCGGAGTAAATCAAAAGCGAAAATAACTTATGGCCGAGACGAAGAGAAGAGAGGGACGCGACAATACGATAATAAACAAGGGATAATTTAGCGTGCGTTCATGGTTACTGAGATTGAAATATGCGGATAAACGCGTGCGAATAAGCGAATTTCTCCGATCGTGGCGGTCTTTTCCGATTGACTACATTGCAAAAGAGACGCCCGATGATGTCATCGGACTAAGAAGCGAAACGTCCTCGGATATATCTATTCTACCGTGCTGGTAAAATCTCTCTATCCTATTGACATTCCAAATAGTATCGAATGCGAGAAAAACATGATAAAAAATACAAATCCCTCTGGATTTAGGTATATTTTGCACGGTTATAATTAAATACGGTTTCGTACGCAAGATCGAAGGATATTAATAATTTTTTTTTCCATGTTTTATACTTTGAACAAATAAATGTGAGAAACAAGAATCTTTCAAGCGATAAATATTCGATGATGAAACAAAAATAACAAAAATTATTGTTTCTTACTAATTTATTGT
>NW_017259213.1:6279042-6284696 GCF_001594045.1 Atta colombica | reverse complement strand
ATATATATATATATATGTAAATTCTATTGATGTGAATACTACGATGTTTTAGCGTTTTACTGTTGAAATAGTGAAACATTGCAATTGGATCCGCTTTCTATGAACTGATATATCTTGAATTTATCGCACAAAAGATTAGGGACAAACTCGAGATACATCTAACTACTTCAAATATATGGAGAAAATCTCGAAACGTATAAATTCTCTCTCGAAACGTATATTATTTTTAAGTTTTTTGAAAATTACATTATTATTTCAGTGTCTTCTATTTTATACAGACAATAATTTTATTTTTAAAAAATCTCAGATAAGCAACAAATTTATATTTTAGACGTTTTATACATATTTATGCATTTCGAAGGAAAGATTTTTCTTAAACATTTAAACCGTTTAAGAATTTCAAGAAATGTAAAATATCTTTTGCAATTTTTTAAGACATTAAACAACTTCCGGTTTCGAATAATATTGGAAGCAATTCGAATTTTTATGCGACAAAACTGTTTGAGAACTTCAAAAGGAGGAGCGCTTATTATTACACAAAGTGAGCGTTGCGACAACTTGCGACGTGTCAAAATTCACGATACGATAATAAACAATGAATTTAACTTCCCGCACAAAAGCGATGAACGGATGCGCGTGAAAAAAATGACGCCTCGCGCGCCAGAAATTTTTCTGATAAGCAGCGCGCGGCCGCGGATCCGCATCCGCAGCCTCCCATTACCCCTTCACACCCTTATCCTCCTTTCTCTTCCCTTTGCGGAACGTGTTCTACGCGCCTGCACGCTTATATACGCATATAACTACACTCCGGACTGTCGCGCAAGAGTTGCTCGACCGGCGCATTCTTTTTCTTCTCCTTCTTCTCCCTGGTCCTCTTTCTCTTTCCCTCTCCTTCTCCACATCTCTCATGCGGGCTCCATTTTCAGCGCGGTCAGACCCCGGCTTCTCACCCATAACACGTACACGCGTGTCATATTTTCTGTACAATCAGTTTGGCGCGAGAGACTCGATACTCTTCGACTTCGAATTCCTAGAACGATTCCAATTTTCTCGCTCAGTCTTTCTCTATCGTAATCTACCTTCTCCTGGCGAGGATTTTCTACCTGATCTTGTGAATATTCCGCTAGTGTTAGATGCACGTGTACCAAGAGTATCCTTTTAACCGCGTATCTTCTTCGGACAATTTAAATTAAAAATGAATTTTTTCTGAATCCGCATGAATTAAGTTGTCATTGTCGCACTTTTTTTTCACATTTGACATTTGCACATGCTTTGTTAATTATCTTATGTTAATGCATAACTTTTTACCTTTTCGTTTTTTACCATTTCGTATAAAGTTCTTGTAAGAAATGTAAAATGTGAAAATGAGATAAAATCTATGCAAATTTGTTTATGTTCGAAAGATAGATTTTTTTTTTTTAGGTGTCATAAATCTATACAAAAATAAATTATATTTTTACTCGTGTATAAAAATTTTATTCATGTGCCGTTATTATCGTGAACAAAATTGTCAAAAATATCATTATCTGATTTAAATTTTCTTGCTTGTTTATGATTATTTTATTTTCATATATAACATTTTTATTTAAAATTCGAAATAGGTACCCATGTATTGATGGAAGAATAAACAATATTGTTTAATTTAATTTAATAAGAAAACATAATTGGAGATCGTATTCGGTCTAAGCGAATTTTGGTACCCAACAATATTTTTCGAGAAAAACAGAATTTTACAATTTCTATTTTAAGCAAACAGTAATTATTTATCGGTCTTGAAACAAAGCTGGAGTATGTAATATCATAAATTAATACTAGAATCTTTGTTCTGTGCGAGGAACTTGCCTTTGAAGCCGGTTCTGAATACTTGCAGCGCAATCTTCCAGAACCCCCTTTTCTTCCCCGTAACATATAGCAAGTGTCATATCCCATGTAACTGAAGCACACACGTTTTCATGGATGATACATGTATCGCCATAAGCCACGCCGCTCGCTACATATAATTGACTCGCGACTTTCTCCCTGGAAGTTCGATATCGAGGGTATTGTCACCCGACAATAAACTAAGCTCCCGCGATCGAACAGCGCAGTTAGTGTTACAGCTATCATCGTGTTACGTGACAAAAAATTATTGGGCCACTCTTTTACTCGATCGTCTTCAATTGATATTAAACGTGCTGATCAGTTCGACGAAGTTTGCTAAAAACGAAAATTGAAGATGAATATTCGCATCCTTCTTGATTCGTTGATATTAATGCTCATTATTAATATATACAATGATTTTCTGTTCTTTTATTATACATGATAAGTCATTTAATTTTTATCATTTTTACGCAAGTATAGATATACACAAATTATAAAATGTAAGGAATGAGAATGTGAGCGCTGTAAACGTTGCGCAATTTAATTTGTATAAATGAAAATATTTTTTATTTTATATACTTGATAAATGTTTCGACTCCAGTTTGAATCATCCTTAGAGCAACAATCAATAAAAAAATACATTCGGAATCAAGATACGAGAATTCTTCTAGTTACCAAAAACATTGTAGCGTTCCACAATGCAAAAATTATTAAGTGAGAATACATGTACTTTAATATTTTTAGAAAGTATTTATAAAGTTGTGTGCTTAAAAAAAAGAAAAAATAGAGAAATAATTATTTAGCCAAATGCTTCTAATATTTTAAAGAAAAGAAATGCGCAGACATGAGAGATGCATGCAAAGACATGAGAGATTCAATCGGAAGTAATTTCGAAAGAAAGAGACCCAAATATTAAAATATGGTATAAGTATTTCAAAGATTGGATATTTTTCTTCGTTGGCGTTTTATGAACTTTGACTTGCTAAAAGAGCTCTACACATGCAATAATTTAAGAACTCGTATATTAAAGTTTATAAATATCTAAAGAATTACATATTTTTGTAACATTTTTTAATACATATATTACATTTGGAAAATAAATTGCAAATTAAATTGAAAATATCAAAATGCATGGATCCAGAAAAGGGCAGAAATAAAAATTAATTACTTATGTATCAAAAATAATTTGTCTATATAATAATTGTCTCGCGAGTTTCGATGGTCGCAGAACTATATAAATAATTCACACGAAGTATTAATAAAATATTGGATAAAAAAAAAGAGAATACGCCATTCGTCCCGCGGCGACCCGTCTTGCTGGATCATCGTCGACTTTTACGCGAACGGCGAAAGATCCCAATAACTCTCAGCTCTCGTAAAAAGAAGAAGAACGTGACATGCCTCCTGCTCTCCTTCCCTCCCTGTTCATCCTCCCCCTCCCTCTTTCTCAACATCTACTCGTCAGGCCATCGTCAATTACGGTTAAACTCGTTACAATCTCATTATATTCGCGCGTATCTCCTTATCTTCGCGGAAGTTCACCCCCGGACGAGGGGGTACCACCGCACACCGGTGCGAGATTTTATACGCACATGTCACACGCGTACACATAAATATATGTATGCATGTGAACGCGCGCGCGCGCGTACAGGTACAAAAAAGTGCGTGCGTACACAAGCGCAGGTATACGTGTACATATCGAGAATGTTTCCGTTAAAAAATGAGCCCGTGCCGGTGCCACACGGCCGTAACACGGTACGTAAAGTCAGTGGCGTAACCGGTAGCATTGGCGGTCTTCTTTCAATTAATAACGTGATCATAGGTTGTTAGAGGTTCCTTCGCCAGACAATCCCCACCTTCCCCTCCCTTTTTCCCGCCGTGCCACCTTCTTCTCCTTATCTTCCTCCTGCAGCATCCCTCATGCTCTCTCTTTCTCTCTCTGTCTGTCTATCTATCTCTGTTTCTCTTTATCTCTCTCCCACATTCTCTCCAATTCCTTTTTATCTTCTCTCTTCGCCTGTTCCCTCTTTATTCTACTTCCACACGCGTCACTCCACTTTCCTTCTGCCTCGTTTTTTCACCGTTCTCATCGCCATCCTCATCGTCCTTCCCTCCAGCTCCTCTCACGCGCGCTCGCTTCGATCCTCCTCTTCTGCTTATACATATATGCACACAGGGTGACTCGAGATCGCCGGATATCCTTCTTCGCAGACTCTTCCGTCGATGTACTATCGAGATTTTTTGAAGAAAGAGTGTCGAACTACTTAACTTCTAAATAATTAATAATTAAAAACGCGATTCTGATGAATCAAACTAGAAGATGATATCGTTTTTTTTTTTTTTAATTAATATGATACTAATTTATTTAATAAGATTAATTGGAACTTTATTATAAGACTAAAATGTGAAACGCTAAAAATTTTCGTGACGTTTTCGCTGAGGGAAAATTGTTTACAAGTGAACTGTAAAGAAGCTGCGGTTAAAGAGATATTCAATAGTTGCCACGAAACACATTGTATATGTGGACGCACGTACGCGAGTCTCTTCCACGTAGTCGCACCTACGATCTTCTTATTCGAGCGACGCGTTTCGCGAATAAGAAGATCTTGCCGAGCGCATAATTTAGCGTGAACGAGCGTGGTCGTGCGGGCTGTCATTTTAATTGTCTGTTGATCGGCGGCAAGTATCGATCCGAGTGTTCTTCGATCTCTCGCACCATTGGTCTGCCGGAAATTGGTCTGCTTTCAATATGTCAAACACGAGGATCCCGAATAATCTTGTAAAAGATTAACCCAACGAAAAAAATGTGTTATATAAGAGTATGTGTGTTCTAAAGAAACAATATTAAAATTAAATTTCGGAATTGTTGATTATAATAGCTCCTTATTATTATAGGAAACAGTGTTTATAGTCTAATGAATACAGAAAAAAATTAATTTAGAAATGAAATGTATTAAAATTAAGGGTATTTTAGACTTTAAGATTTTTATAAGTTTTGGGGCAAAGTACACTTGAGGAATGTTGTTGAGTTTAGGGCCGCGGAGCCCTAAATCCGCCGCCACTGCTCGTTACTCCTCGTTTGACCGGTATTGTAATACAATTTGAACGAATCCTCCCGCGGAGGCGAGGCGCGAGATAAAAATAAGTTAGCAGCCGTATTTCAAAACGGATGATCCATCACCGACCACCTGACGGATCTTGCACAAAGAGCAGCATCCACCTAAACCCGCCGTCTTGCGCCGCGTCCGTCGGCAAGAAGAAAAGAGAGAGAGAGAGAGAGAGAGATAGTCGCTAAATTAGGATTTAGCGAAAAGGACACGGTGTACCTTGAAAAAAAGATGCCTCTCATTGTCATGATAATACACGAGAGATATTTTACTAGCCGCCGGTTTCGCCTATAAAATGAAGTTTCAAGTTCGGCGAGAAAGAAACGTGAATATATTTCCTTCGCTAGGTGTGAAATCAATGTTGCTTTAATAACAAATAAATTAATTTATTGCAAAAGTCTGATCTCCTTACGTTTACACATTAATTAAGATAGAAAATTTTAATCACAGCGCGGTAATGATTATTTTTCTATTTCAATCTTCCTTATTAAAACCTATTATTATATATTAGATTATAAGCACTTGAGAGAATTAAGAAGTATTTTAATTAATATTTTCCAGAGATTATTTTGCATGTGGAAAATTAATTTAATTTACTGATATAATAATGTAACTTGTTACGTTACTTAATAGTATTTATTGATAAAGTATTATTATAATGCTGTTGTTGAGTTAACAATATTATTT
>NW_017259213.1:6275088-6278942 GCF_001594045.1 Atta colombica | reverse complement strand
TATATATATATATATATTTACTACAGAAAATAAAATTAATATTAATTGCAAAATAATTAACAATGTTTTTCATATCGACTCTTTATCTAGCTCTTTATCTTGCCTAAATTTTTTTCTGGATATTTACGTATTAATTACATCCACCGTAGAATTAACGTTCCAACGTTGCAACTTGTCCGAACGACTGACTCATATCGAAAGCGATATGCCAGATAGCTCGAAGGTTAACTACGTGGGGAAGAGCTACCGATCTTCTTGTCGACGTTGTTTTCTCGTGACATATTCTACGTGTAACGGACACTTAAGCCGCGCGTTGCGGTCTGCCGCGACATCTCACCCGTTCAATGGAGTCCATCGGTCGGGGCCGCACGATCGCGAAAGTCCTGATGTGGCACACTCACGCGGGGGTGCAAGAGAGGAGAGGGTTCGGCAGAGAGAGAGAGAGAGAGAGCGAGAGAGAGAAAGAGAGAGAGAGAGAGCATGGACGAGAGGGAGAGGAAGAGCGGCGAGAAAAACAAAGCGGGCCCCGTAAGCGCGAAACCACAGCGGAAACTTGGAAGGCTTCCTCGTCGGGGTGTCTGCCCTCCGTTTCCCCGTCCCTCTCCTATCCCTCATCACGATCCTTGCCGACTCTTCTTTTTTTTTAATTGCATCGTTGAGACATAGCAGAGAAGAGGTTGTTGCGATATCGCTTATGCGCGAAGATGCGACGTCCCCGAACGATGCTCTCTCCCTCTCTCTTTCTCTCTCTCTCTCTCTCTCTCTCTCTCTCTCTCTCCTGTGGCAATCTTAGATCTCTCTACGAGGCTGAAGATATTTCAGCTCTATTTATTACTCTCCACGAATTATATCCCTTTTATAAAAGGGATGGGACATATTCTTTTTCAGTATTTTTCACATATAGTACTTACTATCAATCAAAAACTTATATTAATCCTTAGAGGACAGTTCTATTGATTGCTAATGCATTATTGTTAGAATTTCATTTTAATTTATTTCTGTAAGAGCACAGATCATGTCTGCTTATTTTCATTCATAAAAATTCTTTTCTTTTAAAAGTAGTCTTAATATATTATGATTAAAGAGAAGAGAAAGTATAAATGACATTTATTCTATTATAGGAAAGAGGCACATACATATGGTCGGTATTTATCTTTTATATAGTATTAGCATTATAAATTTGTTATTCATCTATAAAGTTAGCAAAACCGATTAAAATATCAAATTTAAATTAATATTTAAATTTATAATATAAAATTGTAGAAATCGCAGAACAGCGTAAATATGTTATTAATTTTATGATTTTTAAAACAATTTTTCAGAAGACGAAATCTCGTGAGAGTTTGAGATTCCACACACTTTTACTTATTCTATTAATCTATTTTATAATATATGTGGGAAAAAGTGTAGAAGTATCGAGAGAGGAACAGTGCAGCTCATTGTGTCGCTTACACATGAGAAACTTCTTACTTTTTAATTGAATTACTAATTATCTAGGTCATTTTTTGTATTATTTTGGTCCCCTTCGATAATTTTTTCATATAATTGAAGCGTAAGATTTTTTTACTGTAAGATTTTTATTTATTTATATATTTCTTCCATCCAATAATGCACAATAATTTCGTTACGTTGTTTTATTAGAGGTTTTAGTAACTCATTGTATTGTAGTACATCGAATTATACGCTCTACTCTAAAAATATAGGTCGCGTAGGTCGAAATAGCTATTTCACTCAAAGATTATCAAACAGAAATTGTGTTTCCGGTAACGCGAAGGAGAGAACGCGATGAGGAGAACGAAGTTCAAGGACATCGAGCCCGGATTCCTCTCATCTCATCGTCGCCTGTCAAGCCCTTCGACAGACGGAAATTAATATGCTTGGCCCTCCTGTGACACAATGTTGCAAACGATGCGATCGGCGCATACCTGCCTACCCCGGCGTTCATCGATCGACGCGCATGAGATATGACGACATTGTGACTTTACCCGTGTCCTGACGAAGTCGCAAATTCACGTTATCGATCGTCGACGATGTCAGCGAGCCGGCCGGTTGGTCGGCCGGCTGGCCTCAAAGATATTTTCGTCCTCTTATTTGGATGCATACGCCAGTATTGTACGCGCGATGATCCCTCGAGAGCCGGTGCACGTCATACGAATTCGGACTTGGTACACAAATGATCCTTCCACACAGGTATATTGTACAACACATGAGAAGATTCGAAACGTAAACCGAGCTATTTTTTACCAAATTCTTCATCATTTTGCTTTAAGAAATTTCAGATGAGATTTGCAGTTGCAGTCCATTTTATTCTTGACAAAATCGATCTAATGTTCATTCCTATCCAATGTATATTAATAGATTAATTTTATTCTCGATTCAATTTAATTTTTAGAACGAAAAAAAGAGATAAGATTAAAGTTAATTTACAATATCTACATTGAATATAGATAGATAGAAAATAATTTAGACAAAAAATCCAAATTCAGAATATAAGATGTTTTATAAGGTGTCTAAAAGACGTCTTAGAATCATAATCTGATCTTATTTTAAGGCTGCCTCAAAATGCTAATGTGGCTTTTTGATCAGTTCGTGACTGTACTTAACAGTCTTAAATATAAAAATCGAGTATGAATACCTGCCTTAAAAACACTTTTACGAGAACTGTCTAAAAGATATTTAAAAGATGATCTTATAAGACATGTTATATCCCGATTTTAGACTTCATGGTGAGAATGAACATAAATCGAATTTCTTCACGAACTTAATATCAAATTTCAAGGAGTCGGATTTTTATTTTACTCTCCGATCTTTCTACTTTTTCTCTCCCGAAGATTAAATCGCCGAACGCTTCAGCCGAGACAGGTCTCGATATCCTCGTCACGAAGAGACTCTTTCAAGTTGCTTCAAGTCTTCGCGAACGGGAACGTCGGTCAGGCATCCCAGGACACTTCGTACAAGCGATACGACAGAGAGCTATTAACGATTGATGGGAACAGTTTGCCATGGCTCCTATGGCATGCGCATCGGATATTATTATTATACGAAGCGCGATGTCGATCTCTGACGGTGGAAACCACGATGTCTCGTAACGCCTGCCGTTGAAGTGATAGTGTCGTAGTGGATGAGGAAACAAAAGCAGTTCTAAGCACCGTGGATATATATCTTATTGTCCCCGCGTAGCCGTTACACGAAATTACAGTACACCTTTTGAACGGTTTACGGAATCCATGGCAGCGCGGGTCGTCATTAAGACGTGGAATGCTGGCGTTTCGACTTCCTTTCTCTCTCTTCTTCACAGAAAATATATTTCGCTCAATGAAACTATTACCGCCGCCTGATTTAGGCTCGGAATGAACGATGAAAGCGATGTAATTCAGTTTTCCCATAAGAACTTACGCGTTCGTTTGCACCACGATAAGAAATTATCTTTCATCATTCTTATTTCACATTTTTATTGAGGCACTATAAAAAATCGATACGAAATGGGGAAGCACTGCGCAATAAAGAGCGCTAAATGAGCTAAATTAGATAAGTTAGATGCAGAATTAGAGAATTGTATAATAACGTATAAATACTGTACTGATTCTGTGTATGATTCTTATACTGATTCTGAATTATTGAAACTCGTAGTGCCTTTAATTAATTAGTATCTAATTAACTTACGTTCAAATTAATTCTATGTCTTTTTAGTTTCTTATATTTTAAGGAGATTTATTTTGTTGCTGCGTCCAGATTTTTGTGTATATCTGTTTAGATATATCTAACGCTGTAAAAAGAAACGATTGAAATTAACATGAATAATTATTCAAATCATATCTTAGCGTGAAATTATTTACCAACAGATGCGAGAAATA
>NW_017259213.1:6269918-6274988 GCF_001594045.1 Atta colombica | reverse complement strand
TATATATAATAATATATTAAATGTATAATAATAAATTAAAAATATATTTTTGTAGAATATATTTTTTTGTACGAAACTTTGTTTCTAAGAAAATCATTTTTAGAAAAAAAATGTATATATATTCAGATATTCAGTTATTTCTTATTTATTGTTGTATCGTGTTATAAAATGTCCTTAAGGTCCTTAACCTGGCGCATGGCTCCCACGATGAAGTCGATTATTAATTGGGCGACGTCGACCCCTCATAGCGAAGCGATAGCATTCCATTCAATAAACGACCGGTACAAGTTTGGTCTGAAAATTCCAGTTTCAAATTGCTGGCCATTTTTAATTTTAATTCCTAGAGTAGCTATGTCGGATTAAGCGGATTCATAAATATTATTACAAGAAAATCGCATATACAGCAAAAAGTACAAAATCGAGATATAAGACATATTAAATATGTCTTTTAAACATTCTTTACAAATATATCTTTAAGTCGTTTTCTTAGGCGGGCATTTAAAATGTTTCATATCTCGTTTTTAAACATGCGTGTTGTCTGTTAAATAAAATGACTTACAAACTACAATCAATTATCTACTACGATATTCGTTCACATTATGTCATTTGCAAATTATTTAATACCTTTTATTTTTAAAGTAAGAAAATTTGATTTCGTCATAAGTCATTTCTACGTAATTGCGAATTGCACGTCCGAAAGTGAGAGGAGAAGAAGACGTGAAGAATCCCTTCTATCTCTTACATTCACACATAATTTCAGCAGTGACGCGAGCAGAGAAGTGAATTATGCGCTGAGAATTACGAATTCAGAATTAACTCGAATACTTGCTACCGAGATCGGAACCAGTTCGCGATTCCGGAGCTAATAAACAAACGGCGTCGAGAAATTCATTAAAACACTCTCGGGAAATGACTTAATTAATTAATTAAAAAAGTACAATCCCTTGATTGTGGAGATGTATGGAACGTGCGCGCGCGCGCGTAATAACCGGGTAATAATTACATTGCAACAACGGCTACATAGTTGCAACTGCATGCTCTCGACGCTCACGAATGCGGCCAGTAACTGCGAGGCGTAAAGCAGCCATTAGTAGATACACATCGCGGAATTTGAAATTCCACGCGAGCGGGGCGGCCATGCGGGAAGCGGAAAATCGCGCGATAATCGCGCCGGTTATGGTCTACATCTTCGATTTACGAATCTCTAACTCTCGATAATTACCGCTCGTTATGCGCAAATATGCAAGCATGAATGATGTAGTATTGCGTTGCGTATGATTAAAAAAAAATGGAGCTATCATATCGATTTTATTTGAGAATAAATTTAAGGCATCTGTTATCATTGACTATTTTAAAATTGCGTGCCATAATATCGAAGCAGCTTTTATAATACAACATTTTCATATATCTCTTTAGTCAAATGTATATAAAACGAATGAAAAAAATATGATACAGTTAAGGCTTTTCTTAAGGAGAAATCACCGCGACTTATTTCAGCTAAAATTTATTTCAAACTAACCTTCCAAATCGGAATTTCAAGCCGTAAGCGAGGAATTCTCGGGAGGAGCATCGATTCGGTCTTTGCAGATAACATCTTCCGCTTGTATTCTTACATATATATTTTCCACCTTCGATTCTCTTGGATTTCCCTCTATATGTCGTATGAGAAACATAGGAAGAAAAGCAACTATTAGTAGGTACATATCTTATTGTCTCCGATCGTTATACAGAATTACGATGTACCCTTTAAGTTCTCGGTAAGACACGTAGTCGTCTGGATCGTCGTCGTCATCGTCGTGGGCCATGCGAGCCCCCACGAAGACACGTTATTAATCGGTCGATGTCAGTGGTTCGACCCCTCATAGAGAATCCATAAGACCTCGTTCGGTAAAAGGGACGGGGACCGCTCTCGAGCCGAGGAGTATCGAGGAGTATCGGCCTGTAGACGATGCATGCTTCGGCCACGTAGCGGAACAGGGGGAGGTGGAACGTAGAGGGGCGGTGCGGGGCCTCGGGCCAAGCTGGCGGAGCCAGGAGCGGCGCGGGGCGGGGCAGAGAAACGGGGCCCCAGAAGAATGGGACTCACTTCGTGCATGACCCAAAGAAACCCCCGCTGAGCGACTCGATCCGATCCGCTGATCCCCGACCGCGCTGACGCAGATACCATCTTTCCTTGCACTCCGAATGCTCCTCTCCGGGCGTTTCTTACCGCCCATATACCGCGCTCTCGCGCCGCATTCGAAGGAGTATAGCGAGAAGCGAGAGAAAAGGAGCGGAAGAGAAAGAGAGAGAGAGAGAGAGAGAGAGAGAGAGAGAGAGAGAGACAGAGAGAGACAGAGTGTATAGAGAAGAGAATGGAGAAAAGGGATGGGATTGTAGCCGAGAGACAGCTATATGACCGCACTGATTTGTCTGCTTATTGTTGCCGTTGCCTTGCTCGTTGCTCGTTGTTTCCGCTCGCTCGCGACGATGACACCAAGTGTCGCGGCTGCTCTCATGGTGACAACAACGAAAGAAGGAGAGAGAGAGAAAGAGAGAGAGAGAGAGAGAGAGAGAGAGAGAGGAAGGGGGGAAGAGAGATCGCATAACGCGCGAATTGACTGAGACTGAAGCCGAAGGAAGTTTCTTTCGGTGTCGTTCTCGGTATACTGCACGCGGTGATTTCAACGCCGACGCAGGAAATATCGCCTCCAATACTAACACGAATGGAGTGTTATTCTAAATTGAGTTCCGTAAACTCAAGTATAACTACTTTTTATGTTCGAATTTTTGTATACTATGATAAAAAAATTGTCTCTTTTATTTATTACACATCTTTTATTTATTATATATGATTTTTTTTGCGAGTTTTGTCCGTTTATATTGCAGACAATAAACAAAATTTGTCAGCGAGACACTTAAGATTAATGATACTAAAATGAAAGTGAGAAAGACAAGATGAGAAAAATGAGCAATGTAATCAGACTCAAGGTTGCGTTACATCTCAACGTTCTGCATTAATTAACTTTAAATTAGCGAATGCTAGAATTATTATGCTACAATTATGTCTTTCTTGAAGTTGTGCGTATTAAAGACTGAGAGAGAAAATGAGTTAATTGGGATTACTGTCATGTGGCGTTGATGTAATCGGCCGGATTTACAAAAATTATGCCAATATTAAGATTAATCTGACTCTGACAAATTAGAGTAATAAATTTAAATGAATTATTACCATTTCTACATGTCTATCAAATAATTTACAATAAAATAAACGTCTGTTTGCTTAACAAATAATGAGATACAAATAAAAAAGATAATAAATTTATTTATTACTTATAATAAGTATCCATAATAAATAAATATTATTTGTTTACTTAAATTATTATAAATACATGTTTTTTAAATATGAATTATATGATTTTATAAAATGACTAATATGATTCAAAATGTGATTCGAATAAAAAATGCAAGATAAAATCAGTAATTTTATTTACTGAACGAAACTTTCGCTTGAAGTGATTGATATCTCTAGCTGAATGATCGATTTTCTTCTTAATTTTAAAAACCTTTTAAAAATCAGTTATAAAATTAAGAATATAATTGATCGAAGAATATAATTGATCGAAGAAAATCACAAAGTCGCGTTACTCACGGGACATAGGCATTTTCGCCTGCCTGAGATAAGCGTCGGTTCGCTTAACACGAGCATCATGCATGGGTGGTAGACCGTTCACGCAACAATCAGTGCCGTTATCGCACCATTACGAGATAAGGCCAATCTTACGGATCGTGTGAACTATGTCGGGAAGTTAAGATACGTCGCGGTCATTTAACACGGGACTGTCGATAGCCACTATTAATGACGATATAGCAGGGTCCACCTATAATTACCGACGACGACGTGGTGAACCCGCTCCGACAGACTTTGCATAAATTTACCTCGTCGAACAGCATACTTCGCTCTGCGTGTACAAGTGAATACATTAGGTGAACGAGGCCCGAACCCACCTTGTTATCGATATCTCTTATCGCGTCGATTTCTGGCAATAAAGTGAGCCCATAATAATCATCGATTTAACATCGGATTTGTTGCGGAAGATACGTATTTATCTGAGAAAAAAAGAAGAATCCGGAAGCGCGATATCCGGTGACATTTAATACAGAAATAAGATAAAATTTTTCTGAAATGAAATTATTCATTACTAATTATATAAGTATATTCAATAGAAAAAGGCATAATTAGAAACGTCGCCGTGAAGTTCCTGAGTTTTGTTTCTTTATTGTATAAACAATACATAATTCATGTTTCACATTATAAAGTCTGTTCCTCTTACATTCAATTGAAAGTCATATAGGATGGCGTAACTCTAATAATATGCGAATGATATCGATCGGCGACTAGGATCGCCTACGAACGCGACACGCGTCGAGCGTGCATAAATTGCGTAAGTACATTCATCCGAGCGAAGAGCGGTGCATCTAGGTTACATGGCGATTTATAGCGGCGGTAGGCACGGGGGATGGCGACTATTTATTTTCACTTAATCCGCTACCCAGCTCTTTGGACTCGAGTTCCGAAGGTCTCTCGACTTTTTGTTTCGTCATCCCGAAACGTTGTTTCATCGGCGACGACGATGTAGGCGTGCCTAGATATCCGAAGAGCAATAATCGATGGTAACCACTTCATCAATGACAGGGGAGGGTTCAACTAATTACTGGGAAGACAGATGCGCGCTTTCGCGGATCGACCGTTATATAAAAGCTGCCTACCTGAGAAATGTCCGCGTATTTATTCGTCAGTCCAGATTATGTGTACATAAGGATTACCACGGCCGAGGTTACCTACGTCGAGTGGCCATAAAGGAAAAACAATTTGCACTTCTCTTCCGTGAAAGAGATGACTCACGCGAGAAAGTAATTTAATCGAGTCTATCGATTCCGCAATGGTACGCTGATGGGTATTTCGAAACGCTTTCATTATTTACGGATAAATATCGGAATTAGGAACCTTCTGTAGGCGTTTAAACTGTCCGCATTGATATCCCAATTTATGAATTTACACGGTGAGCAGTGGCGGATTTGTTGCTAACG
>NW_017259213.1:6269194-6269818 GCF_001594045.1 Atta colombica | reverse complement strand
TATAATTATTATAATTACAATTATATTTAAAAAACAATATAGAGAGTATACAAGGTACATAAGAGTCAAATATAACGAAATATTTTAAAACATGAAAGATAAAAATGAAAAGTATGTATGATATAAAGTTCTATATTGATAAAAAATACAATATTTATTATCTACATCCATATCTATATACGATACCGTTATTATTTTAATATAGACTAACATACTAACTTAATAATTTAGAAATTTGACGAGCATCTTCTCAGCAAATGCGAAATTTATCTTTATGGGGTGAGTTAATTTATTAAGTGAGTTATTTTTATCCGAGTGACGATTCTACTCGAATTTTTTTCTTATTCTCTTATTTTATTTTCAACTTAACTTGTTATCAAAACACCGGGAAATATTAAACATCCAGTCGTCCAGCCGTTTGCAAGTAATTTCCGTTTCCCTGTAAAACATCTCACTGGTTATCATCATTATGTATATAATTTTGTTTATATCTTCGACTACTCTCATCCAATTGTAACATCTCCTGTGAATATCTAAAGAAGGGCTCAATCATGAGACCGAAACATGTTATATATATATATAATTTTTTATCAATTATAGAATCTTATATCATACATACTTTTC
>NW_017259213.1:6264042-6269094 GCF_001594045.1 Atta colombica | reverse complement strand
TATATATATATATATATATAAATAGAGTTATATTACGTGTGTATAACTTATATTTATATACTTACATACTGCATATTTATAAATAAAATTTTTATATATCTTACATATTTTAGCTATCAAATATATATTAGGTGTAGTAAAAAGAAATCCATTATTTTTGCATGAAATTGAATGGAAAAATAATTCTTTTTATTACACCTAATATAATTATATTATTATAGTTGCATACATATTTTTCTAATCGAAAATTATAAGTGACTATCTCTTCTATATTTAAATCTCTGTACATGCGAATGATACATAAGAAAGATAAACATGATTATTCATACATAGGATAGTTTAGCGCGGTTAAATACACACGCAATTGATTTATCACTTCAGTACTGTTATTCCCGTATTATGCTTTTCCAATAGTTTACCGTTCCTCTTGCCGTTTTCGATATACTGGCTGCTGGTAGTCGCATAAACCTTGGAGCTGCTGACGTGACTGAGAATTTAATGAAATGAGACATGCACGAGCGGGATCGAAAAACTAACTTTCTCACGAGTCTTCGCATGCATACCGTGACTTCGACTCTGCAACGGCCTTCGTATGTTCCCTTCGGCTTTACACATAATTACGTCTCTGGCGTTAGCCAAATCGTCGCAAATTTCTTGTATCAAATATATAGCTCTCGTATTTTAAAATTAAGTTCATACATTTTTTTCTTGATCTGTATATGTTATTGTTACCTACATAAATCTTGCCTTGAAAATGTATCACATTCTGAACTCTGAATTTTTTGTTTATCACACATTACTACGTGCTCTCAATCCAATAATAAGCAAATGACATTTATTGTTAGATTATGAAAAATTACAAGTATTAAAAAAATAATATGATACATAAATAATAAATTATGATATTTTTTTGCTACAACGAAACATATAACAATTATATAAATACAATAACTTATAATTATATACAATAATTTTTAATTTAATATGTATTATTCTAAGCTTTTTTTTATTTTGTGTGACGTATGTAACGCAACTAAAAACTATAAATCTATGATATCTATTTGTTTCAATATATCTGCGATAGAAATTATTATAAGGAGAAATTAATAATTTTTTTATTTTTCGTTGTAATAATATTGCGCTAAAAGTTTTAATTATATAAGAACTGGGAATTTTTACGGACCGAGATAATCGATCTTACGGGGTGCGACCCAGACTGTTTTGATTGAAACCACGAGACTTTCCCATGGTAACGTTTCCCGAACATTCCTCTCCATCTGACAATGCCGTCGGTACCGTCGAGTCATTGACGACTCAATCCGATTGGATCCGATCCGACCGGAATGACCGATGACCCCCAGCGAGCCACTTCTAATCGTCATACCTTTTTCTTGCGGCAGGTACGCGTGACGGTGCTGGACAAGAACGACGTGGCACCAACGTGGGGCCCAGGCCCGTGGAAATTTAATATCTCCGAAGAGGCGCCGCCCAATACCGTCATCACGGTTCTCGAGGCCCACGATCCGGATACCATCGGTACTCTGACTTATACTCTGGTGCCGAATCATCATCGTCCCGGCGATCGCGGCGAGTCCGCGGACGACGATGAGACGCAGGGCCAATTTAAACTGCATCCGACCACCGGCCAGCTTAGCCTCGCCGAGTCTCTCGACAGGGAGACGAAGGAGAGATACGTGCTCAAGGTGCGCGCTGACGATGGTCTGCAACACCGGGACATCGTGCTTCATATACAGGTGAGAGTACGAAACTTGAACGACGTGACGTGTTAAGAGATACATTTCCTACTACGGAGAAAATAAATTACGTAAAAAATATATAATATTTCTCTTTACAACATTATGTTGTAAAGTTGGACCACGACTATATTATAATATTACTGTGAAAGACGTGAACGATCAATTATATTTTAATTATATTAAAGAAATTGTTATTTTCTTTTACAACAAAAATATTAGCAAATTTAATTTGTTATTAATTAGTAGAATAGTAAATACATTCGTTGTCGGTCTCGTCGCTACTTTAATGATGGAACTGTAACGGAATAATTTGCAGAGCTAATAAATGTTTAGCGATTGGAAACAAATATTCTTAACAAAAATCATAACAAATATTCTTAATCAAAATCTTTGTTTATATTATAGTCGATAAAATTTACTAGACGTCTTAATTAATATACTGCGTCAGATTGTTTTTTTCTCCGTTCATATATGAATGATAGTATTGATAATATCCTATATTTTACGATTCTTATGTTGATTACTTTCTCACATACAAGTTGTTTTTATAATTTATAGTCTATTTTTGGTAGAATTTCATTCTCAATGTGTCCATCGATCCTATCAATTTTTTTCTCTATAAAGCAAAGTAATTAAACCAGCGTAAGCCTTATAGGAGTATGAAGTGGCCATTCTTTCTAAATGCATCTTAAACTATCGAATATGGCATTTGTGGCTATTGGTAGGAGAGAAGAGTCGAACTGTAATTCACCAGTACGAAGAACAGACGATTGTTCCCAAGTATTGGAATGCTCAGTGCGAGCGAAGGGTCAAGTCGATAATGCATTAGACACGTCCTCGTGCCGAAAGGTCGTCGACAACTTCCTACTATAACTGTAACCTATTGCTTCATATCAAGGATTCTCTTCATACTTAAATAATAACCCGGTACTCGTGATGGAATTCGGTCGTCGTACTAACAAACGAACTCGACGACGTTAGCTAATTTCTCCTTGCTCGAAGGATCGTTGCGCGAATAACGAATCGTCCTGCAGGATGAAGGATCGAGAGAAAGAAAAAAAGAGAAGGAAAGAGAGAGAGAGAGAGAGAGAGAGAGAGAGAGAGAGAGAGAGAGAGACTAAGTAACTACAGCGATGAATTAATTTATGAGTGTACTTATACGGGGATATCGTTATTACTGCGAGACCAATTACTGATCAATTTAAAGGCAATCAATCTCTAACGGAATCGAGCCAGACAACACGATATCGTGTAATGTAAAATTTACCCAGTCTAGGAGAAGAAATTTCTATTTATTAATGTACAATAGATATATTTTCTTTTGTTTGTTTTACAATTAGATATTTAACTTAAACAGATATTGTCATTGAAAATTCATGAATTTAATTCAAGAATAATATTGTTTACAAAAAAGAACCTCTTTTTCAGAATACGATACAAAAATAAATTGGTTTTTTCGTGATGTGAAAAAAAGATTGGCGATGCCGGTAAACTGATGAGAAGATTTGATGTAACTTAAAAATTAGTCGTACAAGCTTCACGCTACATGCTAGGTTGTTTCGCAGGGCGTGGGTAAAGGGTCGCGGACGGATCTGATATTTTTCAATTAATGGCCGGTAATCAGGCGAAAACGCTGGCGGGGCGAGAAAAGTCGGGGTGTACGGTTATAATGCCGTACGCATAAGTCAGCGCTGTCTATCGTAACGAGCGATCTCGAGCAGAACAATGTTGTGCTATTGCGTACCCGCGCAGGCATCACTCGGAAGATAAATCTACGATTGCCTGGCGACCCGCCACGCGGATTGCTCACACACTCGCTCTGCACGTGCATGCAACAATGGCACACCCGTTCCTCGTAGCGAGAAAGATCGAATTCGTTTCTGCGTGATTGTGAAATGCCGTAAGAAAAATTGACCCTTGTATGAATCGATTGCGTTAGAATATCAGCGCGAGATAAATATAGACAGATAGATAGAAAGAGAAATATGATAAATAGTGTAACTATTTAGCAAAAAATCTTGAGATTTCAATCAAAATTTCTAATCAACGAGATTACGTAAATTTAGTCTTTAAATTTTGACGCCTACTATCATATATTTGATATATATGTTACACTCGTGGAAATATTGAGTCAATATATGATATATCGATATAAAAAAATTCGTATATTTTTATTAATATGATATCATAAATATAGAAAAGAAATTAATTTTTTAATTTAACACTCTAAAATCTTTAGAGTGAAATTTAATTCTAAAGAGTGAAATCTCATTCTTAAAAATTGACAATTGGCACTCCTTTTTAACACTGACTCATTCTTTGTCACTCTTTAGAATTATATTACACTCCAAAGATTTTACAAAGTACATTCTAGAATAAAAAATATTTTTAAATTTTATTTTTAGATTTTATTGAAAAAGATTATCTCTTTCCTGTAGCATTAGCAATACTTAAATTAAATCAGTTGAAAAGTACCTACACATTTATTCAGCACTTCCTCTGATTCCTAATCCGCATGCTATTGCTTGGTGACGCGCGTCCCGCCTTATAATTCATTATTCGGTTCAGTCGAAACGATTCGTAGTGATAAAAAACAAGAATTGGCTCGGGATCTGGTCATCTAACGAAGCTCTTAAAGAGGAACCTCGATCATCGGTACCAAGTCGGCCGTGCCGGGACCTTGTCGGAAAAACAATCGCAAAAATCCTTATGGGTAATGGCTAAAATTCTTTTAAAGACTTCGCTTTATTCGCCGCGTTCTCGCGCCGACTATTCTAAAGATAGAAGGAAGAAGAAAAGAAAGAGAGAGAGAGAAAAAGACGAATGTCAGATCCGGTCATAGCTCGACAATTTCGGAGGTTCCATGAAAGTGGACTGCTCTCTATTGGTTAACCGTTGCGGAATTTGCCCCTTTTGGCCTCTTATATCTGGTTCTCTTGTCCTATCTTGTTCCCTCTCTTCCTTCCTATCCTGTGTTCTTCTCTCGCTAATCTTAACCATTTCTTCCTCGATCGACCTTCCTGGATCTCTTAGACAACCTCTTCTTTTTTTCTACTTCACTCTCTTCTATTCTCTCTCCTGTTTTCCTCTTCTCATTAAATCATTCTCGCTTGAAATCGCAGAAGAATTAAGATATGATGAAATAAAATGATGTTGGAATAACAATATGCATATATTAAATTAGAATAAATTTTCTTATTCTGGAAGTATACAATTATTTGAGAAATAATTTAAGAGCAGAGTTTGAAGAGAGTTAGTTTTTAAAATGTTCTCTTATGTTTTTTACCCGTCACGT
>NW_017259213.1:6262689-6263942 GCF_001594045.1 Atta colombica | reverse complement strand
TTACATTTATTTATAAATAAAATACAATTGATTGATTTAAAAAAAATTGAAAGTCTCTTTTGTATATAATACAATATTATATTTTTTTATAAGTTAATCTTGCATACTAATTTCCGCACCTAACTCTTACGTGCTTTTTTATTTTCGATTTTAAGAAGTTATAGTTTATTCTTAATTATAAACTAATTAAAAAATAGAAATAACCAGTTTAATATTCGTTAAAAATACATTTGTTTATTGTATCATTGTTTATTGAATCGTTTATTCAGACTTCGCGAAGTTGATCGATATTCGATTTTAATGTGCAAAGTTTATTATTTTCTCTTTATACATACGAATATTATCGTAATCAGATTAAGGTCAGTATACATAATCCGTTCTTAATTTAAAATTGTTTAAGATTGTCTTAAGTAATGTTTTAAGGTGCTAATACAGCTCTTTGATCGGTTTATGATATGTTAAGAGTGTACTTAAGACACTCCTAAATATAAAACTCGATTATGAATACCAATCTAAAATTATTAGTATGACATTTATCATGTCCGAAAGAAACGAGATTGATTGCATTTTCTGTGCAATTTCCATGCGTTATAAATGTATAGTAATCCACTTTTTCATTATAAGTAAATATAAGTATATATAATTACACCCACATATATACACACACGTACTTAAACAACATTAGCAAGAGCGTGTATTGTCGCTGACGAACTATATACACGCTTCGGTCGCGAAATCTGAGCCCCGTCTGGTACCCCTTGTCATTCCTGGGTCCTTCACCAGGATTCAAAGCATCTCTTGCCCAACCTCTCTTCCAATCCGTCCCTTTTTCTTCGTCTTCTCGTTCCTTCTCGCTGGCTCCTCGTCATCCACTGTCGTCTCGGGACACCATCACTTTTTGCAAACGTCTCCGAGCCCTCTTTAATCAAACCGTGCCCACTTCATTCCGCGTGTCCCCGCGGAAAACTTGAAAATGTTTTGAGCACGCTTTACGTCTAGGAAGACGTATTAATCTACGTATTATCTTAGAATCACATTAATTTTCTATAAGATGTTAATAACGATTTAAATGGTTGATTATTTGTACACTAAAATGGATGACTATTTGCACACTAAAAAGAAAGTTTAATTTAAATTACTATAGCAAATATCTTACTTTATTTATGAAATATGTATTTATTGTGGATATTAATTAAAATAAATAATTATAAAAAAAGAAATCTGATATGAGGATCAAATCGCTGTCATTTAAA
>NW_017259213.1:6252944-6262589 GCF_001594045.1 Atta colombica | reverse complement strand
CTCTCTCTCTCTCTCTCTCTCTCTCTATTGGCACGAAGAAGTAGTGTATAATATTTATAATCCAAAATTACATATATAAATATAATATTAATCTATATTTTTAATCATAATACATAGATGGATTCGCTTGTTTCCAAATTTAAACTTGAAATGCAAACTTTTAGTAATATATGCTTTTTTTGAACCTCTGTAGTGACGGAGAGTCAGTCAATTAAAACGGAATTATTATTACTTTTAAAATTATATTTTACTAACATTGCCATCAAATTATAGATATTCTTCAAATCTTTTAGCATGACAGCAAAAGATAACATGCGAAAATCATTTAATTAAGATTCGATTTACTGAGATATAAATAATATAGATTCAATGTTGTTAGTAGCCGAACACAGCCGCCATGTAGAAGTAATGTAATTTACATATTTGACTGATAATTTACATGTGTACACGAGATTAATGTACCATTTATTGCTTAAGTTATTTCATGTTTTCGGCAAGCGAGAATAGAAGGAAAAGAGAGAGGCGGAGAGAGAAGTTGCTAATTCTTTTAGTTTGACAAATGCGTGAAAAATGTAAATTCGCGGAAAAAATGTAAATTCTACCATTCATTTTAGTTTCGTGCGCTTTTTTCAAGCGATAAAAAAATAATTGATAGCATTATGGAGTCGCGCAGAAATAACGAAACGACTGATTATATTAAATCATTTGTAAAATTACCTCTCTCGATTTTCTATCAAATACATTGCATCGAATATTCTATAATAATATTTTTTTATACTTACATATTTTAAAGACCTTAATTATTATTTCCCTTAATTATTATTCAATAAAGTAGTTTCGGAGAAAATTTATGTAAAGTTACACATTAAAAAAAATAATCGATTGTCGAATTGACGATTATAGAATTATTACAGAGAAATTTATGTGTGTGTGTGTGTGTGTGTGTGTGTGTGTGTATGTGTGCATTTTTTCAATAAAAAATATATATATAGTAAAAAGTAGTGAAAAAATGTTAAAAAGAGCATAACACGTGATGAAAATGGTGTTTATCAACTTTATTTATTTTCGCCCTCAATCGAGAGAGGGCCATCTTTTTCCATCGCGCATTTCATCGCTGCTACGATGATCGATCACAATGAGCGCATTGTTATATGGATAAATAGCCTGCGGGCCCTGAGAATGTTTTCTCGCGCCGGGACTACTGTACAAGGGAACGAGGTAGCACAATAATTCGAAGGCGAATGAAGTGAGCGCAGCGTGGCGTGAATATTTCCGGTGGCGACGGTGTTTATCCAAGAATGACGTCGAGTGCGCGCCATTCGAGCCGATTTTATTCTCCGAGTGTTTATTTTAAGATCGCGCGTACCCAGCTTCCGGGTCTATTAAGAACCGCGCGGGACACGAGAGGTGCGCGCGTAAAATCTTTTCTGCCGCTTTTATTAAATGCGAGGGATGAAAGGTGCGCGGGGACATGCGTAATGAAAGCAATTCGCTGTATCCTTTGAAATGGTTTTGAAGAAAAAAAGCTCTCGCGGAGAAATTCTTGGAAGGGAAGTGGGTACCTAACCCTTAGAATGGTGTTTAAATACTAGATAAAAGATTTTCATCGAACGTACATGAAAAGAAGATAACATCTAATATTGTAAAATTTTAAAAATTATTTAAATCTTATATACAAAAATTTAAAGAGAATAATACTAATATTATACTATATTTTAAAGAAAATTATAGATGAAGATATTAGTATCTTCAGTTTTGTCAGCGTTTATATATAGACAAGTACATTTTTTCTACAAATATTTCTTTTATGTACATAAATTTATTTACACGGCAGTATAAAGATGCTAATGAAAAGGATGATTTTGTTCATCAAAATAACCATATAACTCAATCATGATGAGCAAAAAACTTTGAAATTCTAGCAAGTTTAAACGTACATAATAATTTTGATGGTTTAACAAAATTATTTTTAAATCTATAGTGTTTCATCAAGACAAGATTTCTTATTTTAAAGAGCATTTCTTGTCTTGTCTTGATTTTCAAGATAAGAAATTTCGTTTGTCTTGACTATTTCTCTCTTGTATTTCTTCCCTTGAATTCAAGAATCTTGAATTTCTTGAATTTGTTTGATTTTTTTAAATAGAGTCCTTGTGGCTTTTTGATCACGTCATAAGAAAACATAGTACAAACTGAATGTCGAGTCATCTCGTACTTTACTATGTTTAAAAGTGTGCCTGTAATGTATCTATTATGCACAAATCTATTAATAAAGATTAAAAATATTTCTCAATTATCATTTTAATATCATGAGGTTACTGCCAAATGTAACTCTATTCCAGATTATTAGATTCCTAAGATTATGAGATATAATAATAATAATTATTATTATTATATTTTAATCATTCCTGATTTAATTGATACTATATTAGTAGAAGTACGCAAATATTTATACATAATATACTTGCAATATTTGCAAGTAATCTCGCAATATTAATTTTAAAATATATATTCCTTTACATAAATATGAAGGTTAACATCTGGTACAACAAGGATGTATGTAAATATAATTTAATTTGGTTAGATCAGGGACTTCACTTTTTTAATAATCGATTTACACTCATATGCTATTTTGCTATTTAGTAAAAATGTATGAACATACATTTCTATGTTATATAACCTGTTATAAATACCAATAAATATGAAAATGTTGAAACCTAACTTATTCAAAACTTTTTAAATCAGAAATAAAATAATAAAATATTAAAATAATAAAGTATTATAAATAAAAACTGTCACGGAAATTCAAGAAATTTCAAGAAATTTCTTGACTTATTATCAAAAAATCTTGATCTTGATAACAAGATCAATTCTTGTCTTATCTTGAAATCAATTTCCAATTTCTTGTTGTGGCCTTGATTCGAGATAAAATCAAGATGACACATGAGTCTTGAATTTCTTGATCTTGATGAAACACTAATCTATACACTAGAGATAAATTTCTGGTTAAAAATGAAATCAAAAAATTCTGATCTCCATTTCCTGATTTTCATTTTCAATTAGAATTCCAGTTAATAGACCCAAACTCTTAATTTTTTCAGACTATCTGCTAAAAGTATCTAGTTAAATATACTTTAGCAAATATACTTTAGCAAAATTGTTCTTTTTGTGCAAACTTAATTGTAATATGCCGTGCCTTGTATCATTATACTGTGCTAATAGAGAATCTCAAAAACTGTTTGCAGGTCACCGACACTAATGACAACGCGCCGACCTTCCAGAGCACGGCTTATTCATTCGATGTTCCGGAGAACGTACCGAGAGGCAGTCGCGTTGGTCAGGTCGTTGCGACAGACGCCGATGCTGAGGGGTCCAACAGCCATTTGAGCTATGTGCTCATCTCCGACTGGGCAAACGATGTGTTCTCATTGAATCCAAGCACCGGCGTGTTCACACTTACCGCGAGCCTCGACTATGAACAGGTTGGTATACTGGAAAGAATCCGTACGCTATCACGTCCAATAATAAAATACTCTGTCGAATGAAGTCATCAATAGTGATGATCGTTGCTATTCTGATCCTAGGTGCGGTCAATGTCTTATTACAAATACTTTGAAACATTTGATTGATCAATCAGAAGAAATCAAAAGACAGAATTTTACTAATTGACCACTCAAGAATGCTTTAAAGTACTACTTCACGTAGACCTTACTCTCTGTCGGGAATATTGAAGTTCTTGTTTATACTGACAGAAAAATTTGAATTTTATATAAATCTCTCCGCGATTAAATGAATAGTTCATGAATCCACGTGGAATTTGTCGACAGGTCAGCTTTGGCGGACCATGAGCGAAATAGTAATTCAAATGAAGTTATTTATAAATTATGAGTGAATCAGATGACGATCATCTTGAGATTTCAACTCTTCCGGATTGGTCCTTATTTATTGACAGAAAAATTTGAATTTTTTATGAGCCGTGATTATAAATAGTAAGAAATTTTACGATATATTAATTTTGATTATTTGAATTTGAATATTAAACTTGTTATTAATTAGCGTTCAAATTTTTATCTTGGATATACATCATGGACATACAAAAAATTTGAATTTCAATCTCTCCTCAATTAAGAATAGTTCCGCATGGAATTTTTCGATGACAGACCACATGAGCGAAATAACGCAAATGAAGTCAATATTTCGGCATCAAAAGACTTCGACTTGTTCTTTGATTTCTCAGCCGTTCTCTTTCTACACCATGACTTGCCGTTCTCTATTTATTATTCCACGTAAAAAGACGCTATTAAATGATCGCAGTCATAACCCAGAACATGCTCATGAACTAGAACGATAATGCCAGATGATTCTGATGCCATATGTTTACATATCGCTATAGATATGTCCGTCATAATAGTCGTTGGATGAGATGGGGACGGCGACCCGTCGAGATGAAGTTCCGTTCAGATCTCTTAGAATTGAAATACGCACGCGTGTAACATTAAAAACACGTCGAATGCCGCGGGCAACGATTATAACTATGAAGACACTACATTTAAGGATCTTAGCTTACCTATTATATTATCCGAAGTGATGGGCAACGCTAAAATTTAGGGTTTAACGCTCTAACAGTCAGACAGATGAACAGACAATCTATAATGGCGGTCCCTCCTATGCTACATTTTGGAGACAAGCCATACTTAGCTATACTTTCGGGAACACTTCATAGATTCTGTAGCCAATAGCGTAACCAAAATTTAAAAAATTTTACAAAATGGGACACGCAATCTCTTAAATAGAATACCAAAGAGGGAGGACAGTTGTGAACACGCAAGAGGCTATAATAAGTATTCTTTTCCGGTTAAAGGAGCATTTATTCTTCAGATAAAATGTTATTAGTTATAAAGCACTTATTCATTAGCTAAAGAAAAACAAGCTCTTTGTGCTCTTTTCTGTGCAAAAATATTTGCAATCTTTTCCTCCATCAGGTATATTTTCACATTTTAAAATTAATATTTATCTATATGTTAATGATTGGTACAAAAATAAGTATCAATCATATATTATTGCATATAATATATTTATATGTGCATATATTATTCGACTAACATAGAACGACATATATTTTATAGAACATATATTTTATAAAACTAAATAAAGATTCAAGAGAACAGAAATAATAATAGATTAACATTTTAGCGAATAGTTTTCGCACCCTATATGATTACTTTAATGATTCACACAAAATTATTTTCAGATCTAAATATGTCTAGCTAATTTTTCAGCAAAACACTGTTTTTTCTGTGTACATATTTGTGTAGTGCATATAAAATATTAATTCTTAACAATTTGTCATATAAATAATCCTAATAATCCTAAATATCTCTATTCTTTTCTATGCGTGATTTAATTATTCATTTTGTAGATTTATGTCGATATTTTATCTGTTAGCTTTTCTGTTCCCTTAAATCTTCATTTAGTTTTATCGCAAAATATATGTTGATGTTTTTACGTTGGTCGTCAATCGCGACATTAATATCAATGTAATAATATGATTGATGCTTATTTTTGTGCTAGCCATTGGCTACGCCACTGTTTTGCGCTTTATGATAGAGCGGATGTGTGTTGATGCAGTTTCTATCGAGAAGAAAACGAAAGAAGAAAAGCGTAAGCGAGAGATACGGGATAAGGGTAGCTTATAGAACCCTTCATCAACGTAATGCCCTTTTAGATACACGCCAACATCATTACAGAGTCATGAATACGTTCATATATGCGCGTGTGTATGCGGAACACATCGGAAACAAAGAAATAGCACAGTTCCGAATTAACATTATAGTCTTTGCAAAACGGTTAAATACGGTTCTTAAGGATCCATTACAGAGCTTACACAGAGAAAGTTACAAAGATAATCGTTAATTCTTTTGTAATTTTTATGTACTGAATGTTGTTCTTTTGTAACTCCAAGAAAAAGAATTATCTTTTAAAGTTTAGATATTGTTGTCATTTTTAGGCTTATTATGATGTGTTATTAAAAAAACGGTTAAATCAAGTTAATATCTATTAATAATTATTAATAAAAATAAGTTTAACTCATTAATTTATATATATAAGTATTATTATTACTAAATCTATCAAATAAATAGTACAATAAAATATAAATTCCTTTATAGTTAGAAATATATAACGAATCAATTAGAATTTACATCTATGAAATATATATTGGATCAATCAAAATGAATTTTTAGGGATCTATAACATAATAAAATTAATATTTACGTTGTAAATTTGAAACTTGCAATTTGTGATTAACTTATGTTAAATACTGTTATAAATAATTAATTTTTAAATATTTAATTTTTTTTTCTTTTTCTTGAACAATTATATATTTTTTATTTGTGTCATACTTTTCTTAGAGGGATACAATATTATATTCTTCGTATAATTAAATTATATAATTAAATCTGAACTTGTTTGGCTATTTCACTTTGCGTTATATATAGATACAACACTACATCTTCGTCGTGGAAGCTACGGATGGTGGTGTTCCCGTGTTATCTTCCACCGTGACGGTATACTGTAACGTAGTCGATTTAAATGACAACTCACCAATCTTCGAAGCCGGTCCGCACGCGGTCGACATTGTGGAGAATGCGACTATCGGCACGCCCGTCCTTACCGTAACAGCCCAGGATCTAGATTCTGGCGACAATAGTAGAGTGGTCTATACCGTCGCCAGCGGCGACGAGGACGGTGATTTTGGGATGGCTCACAACGGTACTCTTTTTATACGTCGGGCTCTCGATCGCGAGCGGAAACAAATCTACAACCTGGTGCTGAGTGCTACTGATAGTCCACTACCGCCGGCGCGGCCATTGTCCTCTACAGTACAGGTTGGTGAATCCTGAAAAATCTGAAGAATCTTTCTATGTTTTTATATAAATGAGGAAGTTTTAAAAACTCTTGAGTATAGTTCAGCATTTATCAAAAATATTAGAAAAATAAAATATTCTCTTGATATATTTAAATTTAATGACATCCAAAAATCTCTGATATTGAAGTTATGATTATGCACGGTGAAAGTCGTATTGACAAATTTCTTTTTTCTGTTTTTCTTGTTTTATTCTATTGAAACAATATACGTTATTCTTTATTCAAACGACATAGGTGACGGTGGTGTTGTTGGACGTGAATGACATGTCACCGGAATTCATATCGTCCAGGGATATAACAATATCTGAGAATGCAGCAATCAATACGGTGGTAATGACGATAAAAGCAACCGATCGGGATGAAGGTCGAAACGGTTATGTCGAATATACATTGAAGGATGACAATAATCTACCGTTTATCCTTGGCCTATCGGATGGGAGTCTGCGAGTCTCCGGATCGTTAGATCGTGAGCAAAGATCCAACTACACCTTGGAGATTATCGCCAAAGATCGGGGCGACCAGCCGAGATCATCATCGACCACTGTCTCCATCATGGTACTCGATGAAAATGACAACTCACCAGTGTTCGATCCTAAACAGTACTTTGCCACCATCGCCGAGAACGCCAGCATCGGTGCCAGTGTGCTCCAAGTCAGTGATATTACAATAAACTTTAATGTTTTAGAAGAGTGAAACAAGAAATAAGATTTCTTTAAATTGTCCTTTAAATTTTCTGACAAAGAGAATTTAAAATAGATGGAATATCCATTTCTAGAGTCCGATAAAAAAGAATATTGATTATAGTTACAATAACCGATATTACAATTTTTATAAAATGTCTGTTAAGTAGAGTAATTAATATCAAATTAAAAGATACAAATATGACTCTCTCTTTCTCTCTCTCTCTCTCTCTCTCTCTCTCTCTCTCTCTCTCTCTCTCTCTGTTTATATATTGCTTACGTTATATTAATTTTGTCAAACTTTATATATTTTTATATATTTTTATATATTTTTTCTAGTCTTTCTTTTTCTTTAATAGAAATAAATGCTTTTATTTCTATCTCTCTTAATATGCTTAAATTATAAATCGTCATTTTTTGTTTGGTCTCAGGTATCGGCGATGGATCGCGACGAGGGTGCGAACGGCAGAGTTCGGTATAGCATCGCAATGGGGGATGACAATCGAGACTTCACGATCTCAGAGGATGGTGGTGTGATTCGGGTGGCAAAAAATTTGAATTTTGAACGTAAATCGCGCTATCATTTGATGATCCGTAGCGAAGATTGCGCTGAGGAAGTTGGCAAGGAGCCGCGCAGCGATACAGCCCAAATTACTATTACTGTACTCGACATCAACGACAATGCTCCAATTTTCCTTGATTCGCCTTATCTAGCGCATGTTATGGAGAACATGGTACCGAGTAGCGGTTTTGTGATACAGGTAATTAGTAATACGCAAAAAATAAAGCGTTCGAAGTATTTTGAATATTCGAGTCCTTTGAGTCAAATCGATTATTTGTTTTAAAAAAATATTGTTTAAAAAATAAGTTTTAAAAAAATATGCATAATAATTTCACAATAATAATTAAAAAAATTGAGATATTAATTGTAATTATATAGCTCGAAATTTCATTTTGTTGTGCGCGAATTGAATGTACTGGGTTGTCCGGAAAGTTCGTGCCGCAAAAGATTTAAATAAAGATTTAATAAATGAAATTAAAAATTTAAATCTTCCGCGTTTCAATTTTCTTTCAAAATCGGCATGAACTTTTCGGACAACCCAATATTTTGATAAATAAATTAAAATTAAAATTTTGTACATCCGCTAAAAGGTTAAGGCGTACGATGCGGATACTCCACCGTACAACGATCAAGTGAGATACTTCCTCAAGGAAGGTGACACAGATTTATTCCGTATAAACGCGAGCACTGGCGATATATCGCTTCTTCGTCCGTTGGATAGGGAACTGGTATCAGAATATACACTTACTGTATCGGCTATGGATACCGGTAAGTTATTTTCAGCAATTATTAAATATTCCATAGAATATCTTAGCAATATTGTAGCAATATTTTAACTACATTCCAGCAACATTCAAGTTTATATTACAGCCATGTTACGACATTTTAATAAGACTGCAACATTCAAATTATATTGCAACATTTCAACATTCCAGTTAAATAATAGGAATGTTACAACATCACTAGAATGTCTTGTGTTATGATCTAGTCAAATGTAGATAAGAAAATTCGTAACTAGTTACAATTAACGAAGATACGGTAATTAGTAGGAAGCAAAATTTATTTATCGCGTAACTAGAATCGTTACTTTAAAAAGTTACATTTATTCCTTGATTATATATTTACATATATTTGTATTTACATGTCGAACACTTTTTCATATTCTATGAAAATTTTATTAAAGTAATTTTTAAATGTTATAAAAATAATATGTATTCCAATCTATTGTACAATGGTCGACATTGAAAGGACAGCTCCTTATTCTCTGATAGGGATTATTTTTTACGATCCATCGCTGTGGCCGGTCTGTGTAAAACTGGTTGCGAATTAGTGCAAATAAAGAACTTAATTAAACTCGGATTGGCACATCAGTGCAACCGAGTATTGTTGGATAGAAATAGTTACAATTATTGCAATGTAATTTTGCTTGGTAAGGAAGATGGTTTAAATGAATTTCTCTTTCTTAAAATCTCCTATTTT
>NW_017259213.1:6225869-6252844 GCF_001594045.1 Atta colombica | reverse complement strand
TTTTAATCTTATATTTTAATTACTATTAATTATAACATTACTATTGTATCGCATAATCGAAATACGCACTTTACTATTTTTACTATTTCTTTTTGTCATATGTGTATTCAAAGAGAGTTTTCATTGGCTATTTCAATTGACTTTACGATTGGTGCGATTGCTATTATTTCCAGTCATCCTATACGAGATTGGTTTAAACATTCGTGAAATGCTGGCGATCGATTCGTGCTAATTCCTTATGCAAACCGTCCATTAAATGGCGGTCCGCCGAAATGTCAATACGTTGTCCAGCACATAGACGAGAAACGATAGACTATGTACGCGGTGGGTTTAAGTAATGAGCGGTAATATACAAATTGGATATAAATTTGTGGGTTGTTCGATGAGATTCTTTAAGCGGTGGGCAGTTCCTCCCTCTTAAACCTTCCTTTTTTCTCCTTGCTTCCTCTTAGAAGCCGGTAGTCCTCCTCCGGTCCTCCCTCTTCCCCAGTCTTTACCCTTTCCCCGCCCGCCCCTTCTCCCGCCCCCGATCGCGGTGGCTCGATGGCCCAATCGGTCCCCGGCGAGGTAGACAAGCCCGCAGAGTTATGACGCGCGATTATGATAATCGGCCTCGAATGCCTTCCTCCCTGTCTACTTCGGTGCTGGCACTGTCCTCTCTCCTTTCTCCTCCTCTTCTCCTCTTTCTCCTCTTCTTCTACCGTTCCTCCCTCTGGTTCGACCGCAGGCTTTAGACTCCCTCCTCCCCTTCTTCAGCACGCTTCGTTCTTCACCACCTCACCATCTCGTTCGTGCCATCCTCTCTCCCTGTTTTCTCGTTCCGCCGTTCGTGAGGTCCTGCGCGCGTTTTGGGCCTCACGACCTCTTCTTTTTGTTTAAAGAGAGAAGGAGCGAGAGAGAGAGAGAGAGAGAGAGAGAGAGAGAGAGAGAGAGAGAGAGAGAGAGAATTGTTTCTTTTGGATAGTGCCCACACTCGCACATTATATTCTACTTTATTCATATATCCACAGAACACTGTCACGCGCACTCTCGTCATCTCGGAGCACGTATTTTTGTCTTACGCGACGCACATCATTGGAGCGATTATAGGATCTTATGATCTTCAGCATCTGTCGCACGTAAACGGGATGTCTCGTTTCTATTAAGAAATACTATTCAATGATTTGCGTATCTGTGTTTTAATTCTTTATAATTAAAAAGGTATACATGTTAGCCAATTAGCGCTTAACAAGGATTACTTCTTAACATCCTTTCGATAAGGATAACATTCTTGCGAGAAGTCATGCGTTCTTATTCTCTTATTCATACTCGTGATATCTAAGGCTAGCGATTTCCCTAAAAATTGATATTCCTGATCAGCCAAGCTGAACATCTCGTTCGGTGGAAATCGGCGTAACAAGTGAGCCTCTTCATTACTGTCATTAGTAAGCAGTAAGCAAATTATATGATTACTTGTTATGCAAAGTGGGCCATCTCTCCTGGCTCTGTATCCCTGGGAACTTGCATTCACCATGTCATTGTGTATCGCAATTGTTATATACCGCTACGTCTATCGTTTTTTTCTTCTTTTTCATGCATTTCTTCCATTTTTTTGTGCTCTTACTGATCATAATTACTTATATTAGATAGATATTTAGATATTTAAAAATAATAAAATATTATATAAGTAATATAAGTAATAATAATAGAAGTCCCAACGTGGTTAAACTTAAAACAATATGATTAAAAAGGCATGCACCACGAGCGCAAGATGTTAGTGGCTAAATTTTATATTTTAATAAATTACAATAAAATACTATTTACCAATACTATTTTATTGCATTGTTCTTAATTTATACTTTTGTAATCATATTGTTGTATGCTTTTTTAATCATATTGTTATAAGTAATTGTAAATATATTATAAGTATATTTATTTATAATATAAGTATAATTACTTATATTTTATTATTTTTAAATATCTTCTTCCATCAAATTTTTACCGTTACTTCAAAATAGATTGTTAATCTTATAATTGTTGACACATTGACTTTTATGCTTAGATTAAATTATAACTTTTTTAAATGTTTTGTTTTTATGAAGAATTATGATACGTGATGAGTCAGTTTTTGAACAAGACTCATCTATTGAATGGTATTTTTTCGTATTCTTTATTAATTAATATTAATATAAATTTTATATGTAATTAATTCTTTTCTTTTTATTAAATATATTGTCAAGTATCGAGAAAAAAATCTGCACCTACAGGAAAAGTCGTAAAACTTTTGACGCAGTCTGTATATCCAATTTGTACTCTTACAGTCTTACGGGATATTTACCTAGAACATGATAAATACGGTTTCAGTCTCAGCCTCCATCTCCTTCTCCTGTTTTCTCTCTTCTTCTCTTTCTCTGTCCTCTTCCTCTCTTTCCTCCTTTCTCTTATCCCTCGACGGGAACTCTCCGCGTGATTGAACGGTGTACATCCGTACAGGCGCGTGGCCCTGGGCTACGCCAACGCTTGCCATGTACATATACATGTGCCGCGTACACATATATTCGATGTGCAATCAAAGAAATCGGTCCCCTCTCCTCCTTTTCTGCTGGAGAATAATGGTGCGTTTTAGGCGGCGCAATTAAGCCGCGCCGAGATTTTTCCGCGCGTACTAACGTCGTTACTTTAGGTATCCCAATCCGTAAATCATAAGTGGATAACACAATGGGCACCGCTGGAGAACGCCTGTGTCACGTCTAAATTACCCCCGTGTATATCGGCCATTATTTAGCCGTCGCGTGTACTTCCGCGATCCAGAAAAGTTGCTTTTCCTCACAACTCCCCCCCCCCCCCCCCAATTATCTCAATGTACTTGCACTGAGAAAAATTGTTGGTTGACGAATCAGAATTTTTTGGTTAAATCTATTATAATTCTAGTTAAGATAATCAGATGTCTGATTATGACGAAATTCTGATTGATATCTGCAAATTCTTATTGATTTATTTCTTTTCAACTAGAAATTTTTCTCATCCTTTGTTTTTTGAAAGCGACTCCCAAGAAAACATTAAGTAGGATCTAATTAAATATGTTAAATTAAATGAACTACCCTTGTATAGAAATCTAATATTGCCTAATTTATTATTGAAAGTTAATAATTAATTACTTATTTGAAGTACTAAAAGTATTAAATAATATTGCTTTTAATATTAAAAAAAAGTAATTAATTACTGTCTTTTAGCATTATAGATTCCTGTAAGGATAAGAAAGTTCAGAAAGTGAATCTCTCTTTTCATGACAAATTCAAGTGGGATTAAGTTAATTTTTATTTAGCAAAACCATCGAAAAAATTTACAATATTAAATTTAACTTTTAGTTCCCGAAGCATCAAATCAACTTTTCAACTTTTCATTCCCAACTTTATCTGAAGAATAAATTTACAATAAACATACAATTTACAATTATTATGTACTTACAATTGATTCACATTTAAAAATATAAAATAAATAACAATGCAATAAAATAATTAATATCAGTAGTTTTGCTTTAAATGATGTTCCTTTATCGATTTGCGAATTTCATTTTTATTCCAACCAATTTCGCAACAAAAATCTGCAAAAGAAAGATTGTAGGAGCAACGATTTGTCGGTTAAAAGTAAATATGTGCCTATATTGCATGGTGAGCACAGACAAGTTTTAAATCACTTTACGGCGTCTTGCGGGCATCACAGTAATATTCTGTTAAAATTATGGCCCCGGTTTACCTTCTGTTTGAACCGATTTAAATCATCATAAACGAGCCGCGAGAGGCGGGTTGTAAATTTAGCGGAATAATCACGCCACTGACCCAATTATGGTCGTGCGACGTTACGGTTCGCGAGATAGCAATAAAAGCTAAAAAAAAATTAATAAAAATAGAAAAACTTGAAGTTAGAGCGACGCATCGGTTGTCTTTATGACTGCCCGACGACATACACGACTGAAGTTTCGCGTGTTCGCAGGCTCGCCGCCTCTTACCGGATCGGGCATCGTCAAGATCGTCGTCCTCGACGTGAACGATCACAGTCCCGAGTTTGCCCGGCAGGACTACAAGGCCACCGTGATAGAAAACGCACCCGCTGGAACTTGGGTCATCAAGCCGCATGCGACAGACAAGGATGAAGGATTCAATGCGAAAATAAGGTAGGTATTCCTCGCTGATGTTGCGTAATTACGATTGAAAATGCACTTCATTTTAAGAAGGACATGTGAAGGACGTATGATCTTGAATCTGAAAGAAAGTTTATTATGTAATTCTACTTTTCTTACAGTAGAAAAAGATTTACCTCTTTATTTTTATTATCAATATTATTCAGATGTATTCTGCAGTTCTCTCTCTCTCTCTCTCTCTCTCTCTCTCTCTGTCTTTGTATCGCATTTTTAGCTCTAATTAGAGTTTAAGTTAATAGTTACTAAGGAATTTAATAATTTTAAGTAAGCAAGTTATAGATTCTATTTTTGTACGCAAAATTTTGCGAGTTGAATCTATATAGAAACTTTTTAAAAATATACTTATTTTAAGGATCCAAAACAATCATAGCAAAATAATAGTTTGTATTGATAAAATATGCTTGGTTTAATTTTATTGTGTGATAATATACTTTAAATAATTTGTTCAAAATAGTTACAACCTACTTGGAGACAAAGCGGAGCGATTTTCCGCAGATCCTGACACGGGCGAAGTGTTCACCACGGTACCGTTGGATCGCGAGCAAACTGCTGTGTATTATTTAACTCTTGTGGCCAGAGACTCAAGCCCGACAGAACCGCGTGCTTCTGCCGTTAATCTGACGATTTATGTGACGGATGTGAACGACAATGCGCCTCGTTTTTCCAGTCCTCGATATACAGCCTATGTTCCAAACGCAACTAAATCAGGTATAACGAGATTGGCGATTCTAGGAAAATTCAAAAAGTGAAGAAGAATTTCTTTTGTTTGAGAGATTTAAGAAATCAGGTTGATTTTTTAGCAAAATTGTTGAGGACCTTTGCAAGTATCAAATTTAACTTTCAATTTCTAAATTATCTGAGAATGAATGGAGCAAATTTACAACTAGTTGCTGATTATTGAAAGAAAGAATCATCAAAAAATGTTTTGCTGTTCACCAGTTAGCTAACCGCAAATCCAAATGTTGATGTCGATTTTTTTTTAAAGGTGACTTTGTCTTTGGCGCGAAAGCAAACGATGATGATGACGGCGAGAATTCGCGAATTGTTTATCGGCTGCATGGCAAGGATGCCAATCGATTCACCATCGACCTCAACAATGGTGTGATCCGTGCTACTCAAGAACTAATCGATGACCAGACCACTTATCAATTGCAAATACTGGCGTCGGACTGCGGTGTCGAGCCTCAGCACGTCACAGCCGATCTAGTGATCCACTTGTGGGAGCGGCAGCTGTTCCCCAGCTTCCGATCCAGCGTCACTACGAGGTTCACATTGTCTGAGGATGTGTCCGAAAGCAAAGTGATCACCAAGCTGAGCGCTACCACACCGAAGAGCGGGCCAGCGAGTAACTTGATCTATGGTATAGCCGGTGGAAATGTGGGAGATGCTTTAAGAATCGATCCTCACACCGGAGAGGTAAATGAGATCAGACATTTCAATTTTACTTATTTAATTCTTTTCATATGAAATTTAAAAATGATTTTCATTAGTTTTTAATATATTACACATTTTTTATTCTATTATTACATTTCTTCTTTAGGTCGTGGTTGCTTCTGGATTTGATTATGAAACAGCTCCGCATTACGAAGCCTGGATTGAAGTTCGTGATTCGGACACACCTCCGCTGCGTAGCGTTCTCCAACTTCTAGTGAATGTCACGGATGCCAATGATAATGCACCGATTATGGAGGCAGCCATTTATAACGCAACCGTGATAGAGGAGGAATATCCGCCGTTATTCATTATCGAAGTATCAGCGAAAGATCGCGATTCTGGTGAAAACGGACAAGTCACTTATCATCTAGTCGACGACTTTTCCGGGTTCTTTATCATTGACAGTAGAACCGGGCAGATTGAGACCAATGAGAAATTGGATCGCGAAGAGGTGCGGATATTATAGCCAATTATCATAATATATCATAATATCCAATTAATTGATTAAAGCCAGTTGTAATTATCTTTGTCCATCTAAGAATTCTGAAAATATCTCATATGTTTAATTAATAGTGTCATTCAATTATATTTATATTTATATTCAATTATATTATATTATATTCCTTCAGATTGCGTCTTATGAGCTCATCGTGGAAGTCAGAGATCAAGGTCATCCCCAATTAACCGGCACTGCCATGGTGCTCGTTACCGTTCTGGATAAGAACGATAATCCGCCGCATTTCACGCGACTGTTCAGCGTTAACGTGACAGAAAACGCGGAAATTGGCACGTTCGTTATACGCATTACCAGCAGTGATCCGGACATTGGTCAGAATGCGAACGTCAGTTACAGCTTTACCGAAAATCCAGGAATGAAGTTTTCCATCGATGCTTTAAGCGGAAATGTGACTGTGGCTGGACAGCTCGACAGAGAAGAGCAGGATGAGTATCTACTAAAGGTAAGATATTTAGTTTTGATTCACTATTATATGTAATTGACGTAGATTTGTAACACAATATTTTCATAAAATCAAAAGAATTGCAACAAAAAAATAATACAAAAATTTAGAGAGATTGTTTATTGTTAGAAATTTAAAAGAGTCAAACATTTTTTTGCATTTAAAAGTGTATACATATTTAGATTTGAGGGAAGGTAGGCATTTATGTTATACTTTATATTTTCTATTTCTAATTCCTAATATTATTTTCTATAATAACTTCATTATAGGTTGCAGCAGGGGACGGAGCATGGCGAGCAGAGACTGCCTTGACAATCACTATTCAGGATCAAAATGACAACGCACCCGAATTTGATGGAGATACCTATCATTTCCTCTTCCCCGAACTTCAGCCACAAGTGATGCATGTTGGCACGGTCGCGGCTACTGATCGTGATAAACAGGGACCGAATTCCGTTATATCTTACAGCCTACTGCAACCGTCCGATCTTTTCACTGTTGATCCAGCTACCGGTGATGTCTTCAGCAAGCGTGCCCTACGCTACAAACACACTCATCGGCCGTCCTCGCCGGAGAATCTGTACTCGCTGACAGTAATCGCCACTGATAATGGCAAACCACCAATGTCCTCGAAGGCAGTGGTGCACGTGAGCGTGGTAGATGCCAACAACAATGCTCCTCGTTTTGAGCAGAGATCCTATCTCTCAGCGGTACCGGAGAATTGTGAAGTAGGCAAGCGCATTATTCAGTTAATTGCCCATGATGACGTCGATTTTGGCGTGAACGCAGAGGTCAGTTATTCCCTGGAAAATATGAACGAAACTGATGTTCTGTTCGCCATTGAGGAGCAATCTGGCTGGGTTTATGTGCGCAAGAGTCTCAACGGCATTCCCATCGGCGCGACATTCCTGCTAAAAGCGCGCGTCACCGATAAAGGCGTGCCACCGCAGAAAGATGAAATTGTCCTGACCCTTATAATCTCCGGTGAGAATAAACATACACCTGCCTTCGTCGCTGATAATTACCAGGTCAGAGTGCCAGAAAGCGAGGTGATCAATGCTACGCTTCAGACGGTTTACGCCTATGACAACGACAGTGGGCCCAATGGCATGATCCGCTACACAATTTCATCAGGAAACGAAAAAAATCAGTTTTATGTACATCCTGTCACCGGCGTAGTCACTCGACTTGAGCCTTTTGATTACGATCAGGTACAGGAATATCGATTAAACATCACCGCCACGGATATGGGATTCGAGCCGAAGCAAGTAGTAGCGATCCTAACTATCCATGTCACTGACATCAATGACAACCCTCCGACCTTCAATCAAAGCATATATGAAGCATTTTTACCGGAAAATTCGCCGCCCGATAGTTTTGTTTATAAGGTATATTTCATCGTGGACTTTTTTACTCCATGTAGATTTATGTTTGTTGGCATCATTTTTAGCCGACTAGCTAGCTAGATAAATTATTTGAAATTTGAGCTTAAAATAAATATGAAGAAATCATTATAAATTTGCTATATTTCAAGTTTTTTTATTTCTTAAATAAATCAATTGATGATTTTTAGAGCCAAAACGAAAACAACATGCTTGGATATGACATACTTAATGTTCAACCCAATTCGATTACTTATAAAATTTTATTTATAAAAATGAATATACTGTAAAAAATTTTTTTTAACGAAATGCATTAAGAAATTTAACGATGTCAAGCAAATTCCTGGTGAAAATTTTTCTCATAATTTTTATACGAATTGGAACATTTTTCAGAAAAATACTCAGAAATATTCGAAAAGTTTATGTCTTCTTTCAGAATTTTTCATACAAGTGAATTCTGAAATATTCTGAAATTTCTCATCCCATAATTTAAAGAAAATATTAAAAAATTTTTTACATTTTATAACGTATTTCGTCAGAAATTATACTTACAAAAAATCTTAGAAATTTTACGATATTTCATAATTAACATATACATGAAAAATTCTGAGCAAAGATATAAATTTTTTGAAAAATATTCCAATTCATTTAAAAAATATGAGAAAATTATAAAATTATATAGAAATTCTGAAAAATTATATAGAAATTCTGAAAAATTATATAGAAATTCTGAAAAATTACATGAAAAATTCTGAGAAAAATTTTCATCAGGGATGTATGTATTTTAATAAAAAAGTTATAAGCACATTGGGAAAAGAAAGTCAAGTATGCTAGTATTGTAATTTTTTATATTTTATCACAAAATTCCAGGTGGTCGCTCGGGACATTGACTCACCCAAATATGCCATAGTGCAGTATGAAATCCTAGGTGGTACCGGCAAGGACTACTTTCGCATCCGCGGTAATACCGGTGTGATCACATCAGATGCTACCTTCGATTACGAAGAGACGAATGAGTATACTCTCGACATCGTCGCGGCCAATCCAGATTCAAACCCGCAAATGGTCGGCTTTACAACTGTGGTGGTTCACATCACCGGCGTGAACGAGTACTATCCTCATTTTATTCAGCCTGTGTTTCACATGGACGTCTCGGAGAGTGCCGAAGTGGGCACGTCAGTTGGCGCGGTTCAGGCGACTGATCAGGATTCGGGCGAGGATGGCCGTGTATACTATCTTTTCGTGGGCTCGTCTAACGACCGCGGCTTCTCGATTGGCTCGGACACTGGCATCGTTCGGGTGTCGCGCCAGCTTGATCGTGAGACACAGAATCGGGTGGTATTGACAGTGATGGCAAAGAACAGTGGTGGTATACGTGGCAATGACACTGATGAAGCGCAAGTAATCATTTCCATTCAGGATGGTAACGATCCGCCAGAATTTCTGCAAAACAATTATGATATCAATGTGTCGGAGAGCGCTACTCATGGCACCCGCGTGATCATTGTCCGCGCGATCGACAAGGACATCAAGCCGCAGAACAATCAATTCTCGTATTCCATTATCAGTGGCAATCTCGGTCAAGCCTTCAAAGTCGATCCACAGACCGGTGACATTGAGACAGCGAAGCAATTGGATCGCGAAACCGTGCCCTCGTACGATCTGACGATCGGCGCGATTGACACCGGTTCACCACCTCAAACTGGCACCGCAATGGTGCACATCGAACTGCAAGATGTAAATGACAACGGCCCAGTCTTTGATCCCCCAGAAGTAATTGGTTACGTCAGCGAGAACGAACCAGCGGGTACTAGTATCATGACTCTGAGCGCGACTGATCCTGATCTGCCACCCAATGGCGCGCCGTTCACCTATAGATTGATCGGAGGAAGACAGAGCGAGATGGTGACCCTGGACAAGCATTCGGGTATACTGAGAACTACTAGAAGACTTGATAGAGAAACGATGCCGCAGTTGGAGCTCATGGTTGGTATCGCATTTAATAAAAGTGATTTTAACTGTACCTTGTTACATTATTTGTTATCGGAGAAAAGCGATAAAGCGGTTAGTCTTCTGAAAATTTTAAGATCTCTGCAGGTACACATAGATTACACTATTTTCTGAAAATTTTTATATATAATTCCTAATATAATTTCTATAATTGATAAAAATCGAGATTCTAGATCCAAATTTCTATAGTTTTTTTAATATTTCAAAGGGTTTTAAATAAAAATAGTGATTTTAATTTTAATTTTATGTTTATGAAACTTGGTAATAAGTTTTTCTTTCAATCAATCAATCCTAAATCAATCTATGAAAAATAAAATTTTTCAACAGAATTTGGAAACACTAGAATTGCTAAGAAAGTACATATCAGATTACAAAAAAACAAGAAGACAGAAAATTTCTATTTTGATTTATATAAATAGTGTTTAAGAAAAATTAATGAAATATATTTTTGTGTGTATAGATTGAAGTGGAGGACTCGGGTATACCTCGAATGAAGAGTGAGCATAATATTATTGTAATCGTCACTGATCAAAACGACAGTCCATCCACGCCAAGATCGGTGCATGTAATGGTGCATTCATTCAATGGTAAAACACCACTGGGAAAGATCGCTGATGTGCATCCCAATGATCCGGATATCACCGGGACTTTCACATGCAAGATCATTCAAGGCGCGAGTTCGCGTGTACTCACCATTCCCACTGCCTGCGATCTGCACACTAATAAAATTACAGCAGGCACGTTATACATCAATTGCGAAATGTCAGATTTCTCGAGACTTACAATAAAGAGATTTACAACAAATTTTTTTTTATTACTTATTTTGAGTATTAAAAACTGTTTTTAATATTAAAAATAACTAATTTTCAATATGAAATTGAATATTTGTAAAAATAATATTTGTATATTTATGTTTTTTAAAAAGTGACGCATCTTTTTGATAAGTATTTCTTAATGTTACGTCTCGATTTTTCGAGGTTTAGACACATTTTATCATCGATATTTATGAACATCTTAATTTATTCTAAGTAGAATATTACGTAGAAAACTTTTTAACTAATATCTTGATTGTCTGGCTATACAGAAATAGGATATTCTTTGAGCATCTCTGGCAACGATGGACGACATCCGGATGTAGTCTCCAAAGTCACCGTCGATTTCCTGATCTTCTCAAATTCCACTATCGAGAACAGCGTGACCCTGCAAATTTTCAAATTGACCGCTAATGATTTTCTTAGCCGATATTACCGGGCTCTCTTGGATCTTTTGCAACAGAAGATCAATGTCGGCGAAACACTCACCATTTTCAGCATCGGTGAAAACGGACCGGATCTGAACGTTCACTTGGCAGTGGAATCTCCGCAAGGTAAGTTAAAATATGTGTATTATTGGATATCAAACTGATATATTTATGTCATTATTCCAAGTAACATTTGATTATTGCGATAAAAATGATGCCATCTTGACAATGAGTGAAACGTTGAAGATTTTGTTGAACTTCACGTTAATGATGTCAATGTAGTATTGTACTATACGTACTACTATTACTTGGATTATTTATTAATATTACTTGGAATATTTATTAATATTATCCGGTTTCACAACATATTATATACATTAGAAAGTAATAATGTAACTTTGATAATATTTTATTCATTTTCCTCAGGATATCGGATGAGATATGAAGTAACCGAGCTACTGATGACCAATCAAGCTCAAATCCAGACGCTGCTCGAAGATCACTCATTTTTCATTAACTATTCTCCATGCAAACACATGCCTTGCGAAAACGGGGGCAGCTGCAGCGACCGATTGGCTATATACGATGATGCCAGGATCACCGACAGCCAAGCGCTGATCCTGACGTCGCCCAGAATGTTGCACGAGATGGCCTGTAAGTGTCGGGACGGCTTCACCGGTGATAGATGTGAAAGAAGGCAGGATCCGTGTTCTCCAAATCCCTGTTTGCTGGTAAGTACTTAAAAAAAGATATTTTATAAATAAAACATGGAACAAAATTTAATATACATATATAATGTGATACAAAAATTTTTACAGGGAGGACAGTGCCGACGTTTAGGATACGATTTCCAATGCACTTGTCCTATCGATCGCGATGGCAAGTTGTGTGAGCTCGAGAGAGGTGATGCGTGTGCCAGCAATCCGTGTCGAAACGGCGGATCATGTAGAAAGAGCCCGGATAGCTTCAGCTTCTTCTGTCTTTGCAGAGCGGGCTACAGAGGAAATCACTGTGAAGCAATCACCGATTCCTGTCGACCGAATCCTTGTTTGTACGGTGGTTTATGTGTGGGAGAAAAACCTGGGTTTGTTGATCCTTTAAATATAATTTTAAATAACAGCAATCTATATACTTATTCTATTCAATGACCGAGTGTTAATTCGTACAAAAGTGAAATAAGATATAAAATTATTACCCACTTAGATATCGATGTAGCTGTCCCGAGGGTCGCTATGGCCGACATTGCGAACGCTCGACTTTCGGTTTTCACGAGTTGTCGTATATGGCATTCCCGGCGCTGGATTCCAACACGAATGACATCACTATGGTATTCGCCACCACAAAACCGGACGCCTTGCTACTTTACAATTATGCACCGCAGACGGGTGGCCGCTCAGATTTCGTCGTGTTGGAATTAATAAACGGCCGAGTGGTCTTCTCGTACGGCGGTGCCAGAAGTGCGATCACTACCGTCACTATTAAGACAGACCGGCCGGTATCGGATGGTGAATGGCACAAGGTCACTGCCACTCGGAACGGCAGAGTTATCTCACTCAGTGTGTCCACTTGCAAGGAACACGGCGACGTCTGCGACGATTGCAGACCAGGTGATGGTACCTGTTACGCGGGCGACGTGGGTCCGACTGGGTGAGAATCCTATTAATTTTTCCAATACATTTTTTTAACAAAAGAAAATTAATTCATAATCGACAGATGACACCTTAAAATTAAACTGAAAACTAAACTTTTAAGCATTCTAAAATTCTATTAAAATTAAACGTTATACACAGTTTTGATTGTCCAATTATAGAATCTTTATTTTAAATCGTAAAACTTGATTACTTGATTACTTGATGCTAATAGAGATAATTACTAGAGATAATTAAGAATGATGAATCTTTAAAAAATGATTTATTTTGTTCAAAATATTTGATTGCTGTAGATTAAAATTAAAAAATGCTTATTAACGTTCTCAGGACCTTAAACTTCAACAATAATCCTCTTTTACTGGGCGGCTTGGAGAATGCCGATCCCGTGTTGGAGCGTCCAGGCCAAGTGCACTCTGATGACTTCGTGGGTTGCATTCACTCGGTGTCAATAAATGGAAGGACCTTGAATCTGACGAATCCACTCGCATCGCGTGGTGTGAAATCCACGTGTGTCCGATCGCAACGGAATCCTTGCCTGAAAGATGAAAAGGATGCTGCATCCGTCTGTGACGTAGATGCTCAATGTCACGATAAGTGGCATCAAGTGATGTGCCAGTGCGGATCTTTGAGAGCGCCCAATTGCCATGGTGCCTTGGAACCCATCACACTGAGTGAGGGAGGATTTATTCAATTCAAGGTAAAAATAAATAAATCCTATTGATTTTTTTATATTAGGATAATACTTTATTATAATTATTATAATTATTATTATTTACTTAATATTACTAATATAATAAATGTAATAATGAAAAAATAATAATGAATTTATACAATAATGAATTTATTGTTATTAAAAAGTTTAATATTAGATATTTAATATTATATTGTTTGATATTATAGATACGAGATATAATAAATTCTTAAAAGTTATTAGTAAAAAAAAAGATTAGTAAAAGGATTTAAATGTTCAAGTGATTAGAGATGTTATGTTAATTCAACTATGTTAATACTCCATTAATTTTATTTTTAAATAATTTTGAATTGTGGTGTGCAATTTGTGCAGATTTCGGAGAAACACAGAAGAATGCAACTGTTGGAGTATCTTTACGGTGGTTCAACGATATGGCATATGAATCGCGTTAAGCGTGGTCTTATCGAGGACACGAGCTTTATAACAAATCCTTCTTTGAAGACAATTAGCTTGATGTTCAAAACCGTGAGGCCCGATGGTATCCTAATATATGCTGCAACAAATAAGCATTTTACATCTGTAGAGGTGAGATACATTTTAACCACCTTTTTGTCTCATAATAAATATTAAAATCATTTATTTAAAAAATAGTTAATTCTCAAGAATTTTCTTAATTTTATTATTATCAAAAATTAATAGCAATATTAATCATATTTTAAACTAATTATAAATTGGATGCATTCTGAGATATATCAATTTTTGTTTTATATCGATTGTTGACTTTTAGATCACAGATAAATGAATAAAAAACGGATAAAATAAATGGATTCCATTTCTAATTAATACGACTATAATGTGTTTCAGCTTCGCAACGGCCAGTTGATTTACATGTCTCTGCTTGGATCACCAGTAAACATGTCTATTAATATTGAGGGCAGTCTTGCTGACGGACGTTGGCATAATCTGACTCTCCATGCCTACGCTCGAGGATTAAGACTGTTGATCGACAATACTCTAACAGGCGATGAGTTAGATTTGGCAGGAGTTCACGATTTTCTTGATCCATACTTGTCCGTCTTATCGATTGGTGGAGTCAGCCAGGATCTCTATTATGCTCATAACGCTGGCTTTAAGAGTTTTGAAGGTTGTCTAGCTAACTTTACCATCAATAATGAGGTGCAACCATTCAACGGTTCCGGTTCTATCTTCAAAAATGTGCTTTATCATGGCAAAGTGAACACTGGATGCAGAGGACCGATTGGTATCGGTGCGGCCACGGCCGCGGACCCTCTCAGTATTGGCATTACTTTGGTCATCGTCTTCTTCGTCATCCTATTAATTGCCATTTTGGTGAGTTTCATAGTGTTCCGACTACGCCGGCAGAACAAAGAGAAGTCAGCACCATCGGTTGTTAACAAAAATACCAATGCCATCATGACCGGCAATCCTTTGGTCGGTTCTGGAAATGACAATCTCATGTCCCGTCATGAGAACACGTATATCTCTGACACATCGGATTTGCGCGGCGTCGGTCACATGGGTCCTGAGTTGATTTCGAAGAAGTACAAAGAGCGCGAGATCAACTCTACCGCCGAGCATCGACCACAACGACCGGATATTATCGAGCGTGAAGTCACCAAGTCGCCTCCCATCCGCGATGAGCATCCACCGTTACCACCGCCCACCCAAATCTCTCTTCATCCTCACGAGCATAACCCGGAACCCGACATCCCGGAGCATTACGACTTAGAGAACGCCAGTTCCATTGCGCCTAGCGATATTGACATCGTATATCATTACAAGGGTTATCGTGATGGCATGAGGAAATATAAAGCCACTCCTCCTCCTATAGGTGAGAGACGATTAATCATTTATTAAAGACAAACATTTTAATGTTTAGTTCCAGTCGACACTAAAGTAATATAACATCAATGTTATATTCCTTTTAGTTGATGTCGACTGAAGTGCAAAAATAACGTTTTAAATTTTATTTAATAATATAATAAAGCATATTTTATTGTATTATTAAAAGGCGTGTATATATATATATATTTATATATTTAAAATTATTTAAATTGACTTAAATAGAAATTGTTTATTGTACAGGTAATTATGGTAATCATCACAAACACACGGGACAACAACATCGTCATAACGGACCTTTTCCACCACGAGCTATGCCACCACCCAACGTGAACCAATCATCTGGACCAGCGCCAAAATTGCTCCAGAGCACTCCTCTGGCGAGATTATCTCCCAGTAGCGAATTATCTGCACAACAACCGCGGATTCTCACATTGCACGACATCAGCGGAAAACCGCTGCAAAGTGCGCTGCTGGCCACCACGTCTTCATCCGGCGGTGTCGGCAAGGACGCATTAAATTCTAACAGCGAGAGAAGTCTGAACTCGCCCATCATGAGTCAATTATCAGGTTCGACCGCCAGCAGGAAGGCCCCTCAGTCCAACAATGAAAACTCTGTGAATAATGTGTCATCGGGCCCAATGGGTCTCACAGCAGAAGAGATTGAGCGACTTAATTCTCGTCCGAGAACGTCCAGCTTGGTCTCTACTCTGGATGCCGTGAGCTCCTCCAGCGAAGCCAGGGGCCCACCTGCGCACGGGCCTCTTCATCATCACCGACGTCATACGCCCCCGGTAGAGAGGCTCGAACGACGAAATTCGTCAACTACCGACGAGAGTGGTAATGACAGCTTCACGTGTTCGGAGATTGAATACGACAACGGGTCACTAGTGGGCGACAAGAGATCTGACAACCTGTTCGCCAAACAGGATGACGAGAGGAGCAGCCCGCAGGGAAGGAGCAATGTTGAATCATCGCAGTCGAAACCACCGCTGCCGCCGAACGTTGGCAACTATGACGGCTTCGACAGTTCATTTCGCGGCTCCCTTAGCACTCTCGTCGCCTCTGATGACGATCTATCGACCCATATGGGCGGCCTCCTCTATGGCACCCATGCCACTAATGGTTCGCCCACTACCACCACCACCACCACTACCACCGCCGCTGCCGAGGATGCTCTTAGTTGGGACTACCTACTCAACTGGGGACCCAACTTCGAGAGCCTCGTCGGCGTATTTATTGACATCGCCGAACTGCCGGACAGTACCAGTCGAGTACCCAGATTACCGGCGAATATCCCCAAACCGTCTGAAGAATACGTTTGAAACGGATCCTTAGATATGATGCCGGGACAATTTAGTGAACAATAGTAGTTTAATGATTGTGAGATTTATTTCGGGCAAATTGTAAAGACTCGACCTGAAGAAATGTGCGAGCTTCATTTAGAAATGTTATCGAATTGTTTTGCTGCTTGTTTAGTTTGTTTAGTCGAACGTTTGTAAATTGATAGCATAAATAGTGACATCCAGTCTCGCGGGCTTGAAAGATCGAACGTGGTTTTGAGTCATATGAGGACCATTGAAAAAAATGTTAGTGAAAAATATCATGAAAAGTTATTGCAACGTTTAGGGGGTTGCAGTGAGTGCCACGTCGAATGGGCCATCTTGCCATAAAACAGAGAGGAACGTCTCTCGAAGAGACTCGTCCATATCCTCCCATCGTGCACGGGAGAAATTCGTTGTTTTCTATTGTACTCTTTATCTCGCAATTTTTTTTTGTAAATACTGAATGACACGTGTCTAATCAAAATGATTACGCTCGCGCGTAATATTTACTCCTCGATACGATCGATCGAACTGCAAATATTCTCTTACGACATGATATCGTGTATTATAAACAATCGACTCTTATAGAAAAATATTATTAGATTCACGAAAACATAGTTAGAAATAATTTGGAAAAACCATTCGATTTTTATATTGTACGCTATTCTTTCTAATAAGTTTTTCACTAATCTAATATTTTTCCATAAGGTGAAAAATCATGCGCGCGCGCGCGCGCGCGTGTGTGTGTGTGTGTGTGTGTGTGTGTGTGTGTGTGAAGTTAATATTATTTATAGTATTAATATTAAGATTTTAAACTATCTTAATTGATTTTAATCAATAATTATTAATATTACAAATAATATTAATTTTAGTAGCAATGTCGATGTTAAATTTGCATGTTTTGCACGTTTCGAGCGATCGTATGCGATATTCAATACGAAATGCAATCACGCGAGATTACTTTAAATGCCATTTTTAATTACGACGATTTATCTGCCGCCGGTGAAAAATATGTGCGACTGGGTATCGAGACAGTCCAATTATAATTGTTAACTAGCGACTTCTGTATACATATATCTTAAGCTGTCGTGCCAGATACATACTCGATACAGTCGTACATATCATAATGATTGCTTGAATGGCTAAGTGGCATTTATTTCAGAATTTTTTATATTTTAATCGAGAATCTTAAAAGATTATTTATTGAAATTGCAGAATGAATTGATTTTCGGGATACATGACTGTAAAATTTGTTATAAATTACAATAATTTATATGATAATGTACAGTTATATTGTATTTATACGCGTGTGAATTAGATTTTGATATGTTGAATTAGAGTTTAATATCCTTTTATATGTCTCGAAAATTTTTATTAATTAAATGAAAGTAAGATAAAAATAGTGATTAATCACGACTTTTATTATGTTACTTACTAAAATTGCAATTTCACTAAATAGGAACGCTGTTTTCTAATTGACTTTGGATTTTGATACTGTAATATACGCCCACACAGCATACTTTATCTAAGAGATATCCTGAGAACGTCTTTAAGATATATATAGATGTCCTCTAGAAACGTTTAAAGTGCTGTATGAGACAGAAACACAGAACTAGTCCTTATATCTTTTTGTTTATGATGATAGAATCGTCATTTTTAAATTTCTATCGGCAATGTGAAATGTTTTACTCTTTGTCTACCTATCTGAGTCTTCGAATTTTTATGTAAATTTTTATATTGTTCCGAACCGTATAAAGATCTGATAAAATTCTTACATACTTAAAGTTTTAACAATGGATTTGTATTAAATCATAAAGGTTGGATTTTATTTTACTTACTTCTTTATAGATTTAAATTTATTTGAGTTTATAATAACAAAAATTCTATACTTAAACTTCGATTGTACTTTTAAAGTCTAATATTGCCGGCGAAGAATTAAAAAATCGTAAAATCTATTGTCTTAATAAATCCGGATTAAATATGGAAATTATATCAATTATATTATCTAATTTTAGAATATTCCGAACAATAATTGTTTTGTTAAATTTTCCTTGTTTGTGTTAAATATTGTATAGCATTTGTGTCATTCAGCCATTCGACTCAAGATACAGCGTTTTGATTAGAAGAGAAGGGAGAGAGTTCGTCTTACCACATTACAAGCAACAAACTACTTTGCAATTCTTAGATTGCGAAGATAACAGAATGCCGCTGATGAACGGGATTATCGGGTTGTAGTGGAATCCATCACGTGGATGATAACGTGATTCGCAGGCGTGTCAAATTCGTGCTCAATTCGTGCTCGTTAGAACAATAACGACACCTAATCGTAGCGTTCCTCAGAGTAGCCTGCTGGCGGCAGACTACCAGACTGATTTTCTCCTCTCTTCAAACGACGTTTCGCGATCGTGAGATGCGACCTCCTCGACGATCGCCTTACGCGTTTACTTTGTAAATTATGAGATCTGTCCTCGGCCTGATTTCATCTTGTAAATAAAACCGCGCGTGTGAATTGTACAAAAGTGTGAATGCATATGTGAGTGTGTGCTAACTATCATCATCGATCGTAAAATAGATGACAGATTTGTAAAAGTTGCTGTCTTATTTATTTCCTTTTCCTCTTCCTCTAAATTTTTATGCAACATATATAGGATTTTTTGATATTTTAAAAAATAACAAAATATTTAAACTAATTATTTCAGTTTAAATATTTTGTTATTTTTAACTTTCACATGTGTCAAAATGTATTATTTTAATACACAACATGTGATTGAAATAAGTGTTCATATGGATGCTTATAAAAATTTCCATAAAAATTTTAATTCCTATAAAATTGAAACAAATTTAAATTTTAAAAAATTGAATATATAATATATATAGATTTTAATTTAATAAAAACATTAAATTTGAATCAAATTTTTTATTAAATCCACACATTTCTTGAATTAAATTATTTAACTTCATTATTTTAATTAAATTAACGATATAATATTAAATAGAGTAGTTTATAATAATAGGGTAGTTTATAATAATTAAAAATGACTTAAATTGAGTATAATTTAGCATTACAAATTTAACAATTTTCACGTTTAAATATTATTATTCATAAAGAGATAGAATTAAAAGATCAGAGAAGTTTAAATATAAATCCAATTCGACTTAGATAAATTTAACTAAGTTTAGAGTGATAAACAAATTACAAATCATCACATCGATTTTTGAAAATGTCTGAAAGTTCATTACTTATCTGTTACATCGATAAATCTCGATCACGGCTTCGATCTTCATCTCTTGCATACGTTTCGATACTTTTGTCAAAACGGTTAAATATTTCATCGTGTCAAATTACTTATTAATTATTTTTTACTATATATGTATTAGCGTCTATTATTATTTGTTGATTTGAAACTGAATTTTCGGTCGCTTCGTGAACAAGACACGAGAGAGTTTGCGTTTTTCACGCAGAAATTTCACCGACCTCGCGACTCGTCGAATCGGGCTGTCGGAATCCGATAAAATCGGTTATAATGTACAGATAATGATATCTCCACTTCCGTCATACGACGAGCTACTGAATAGCGCTTACGCAAACATTAGTTTGATCGCCGACAAGACCTGGACCTTCGATCCCGAGGATCCTTTTCGAAAGTTAAATCACTCTCTTTGGATTCAAGTGAGACGCGCAACAGTTTTTCCCATATTTATCCTATAAATACTGCATCAAAGTATTTTATATATGTTTTTCCAAATATTTTTTTATTGATGCTATTATCGTTTATCATTGAGGATACTTTATGCGTAAGAGAAGAAAGGAACTATCAAAAATTTGTTTTTTATAGCTGAACTAGTATACACTTTTCGTATTTAAAATAAAACAAGTATGTTTGTTATTTGGTGACAGTGGAAAAGAAAATTCTATCGCAGTCCAGTGCAACAATAAAATTAATCTCAACTCTGTCATTGAATTGACAGAAATATTCTTTCTGAAGATAACGGAAATTATGTTGGATCATTTAGAACCACAAATTGTGATATTTTCATTTATTGAAGATAATAAAAAATATAGTTGTGAATTGTTGAAAATAAAACGCGCGTATCGTAACAGTGCAGATTTTTTCGCGATGAGAGGAAGGAAAATTTATTTTGACATAATGATAACTTATCGCGCGCGTTTAATGCCAGAGTTGCGAAGTAATCGCGAAGTACGAGGAATATGGTGATTATCGTCCAAGACTCGTTCGAGACGTCATCTCCGAATCGCGCTTGGCGAAATACGGTAATTACGAGTACGACGAGCAGCATGAGAGAATGTACAGGCCGGACGACGGTAAATCGTCAGGTAGCGTGCCTTGCCACTTCCGTTCAGCTACGGAGGCTGTGGAACCGTGGATGCTTCCTGAAGTTCAAGAACACTTCGCCCGGTTAATTTCGCCGAGTTGCACGCGATCACATCGGGAACCGTTAGTTCGCTTCGGCACTTCGGTGTTATTTTTATGATCCGCGAAGTTCTTCCCTCTACACAATTTCGTGATAAAGAAATTATCACGAATTATGACCCATCTACACTGTAATATTTAATTAAGGATGATATATAAATCTTATTTAGCGATTGAAGATATAATATATTAATTGCAATTTAAAATCAATTGATTCATTCTCAGGGAGAAATATTAATTGAAATGAACGTCGATTCAATTTTTATTTCTTTTTGAGTTTTATATTTATCACAACAATGTTTGTATTGTAGATATGAAAATTCTAAATACATCTAATATTGATTGCGATTAGATTTTAATATCTTATTAATTAGTATTTTCAATTTGCAAAGCTCAGCAATACAAATACTAAAGAGTAACACCGCGAGGAGGGATAATGAAACCGTCGCTTGCTTGAACTTTCAATTGGACTGGAACGAGAGCTCGAAAAAGCGACGTCAAAAGACCAGTCCAAAAGGGAGCAGAAAAATTGGATTACGCGATGAATTACTTTCGGCTTATAAATCTGACGAGGGCGGTAAGCAGTAATCTTACAAGTTAATAGGATGCAAATTATAAATCTATAAATCATACACCTGTACAGATCTTTATACGAAAATAATACAAATAATGATTTGTCTTTTCATTTGCATTTTAATTGTTATTTATTTTATTAAAAAATTATTTTAATTTCATATTTTTGTATTTATTTATTATTAATTATTTATATATTATTTATATATTTATATATACATATTATCTTATTAATATTCTAATTTTAGTATTAATGAAGTAGATTTTATTAATAAATTATAATTATTTTAATTACATTTGTTATTTGTTGCAAGTTTGTAATAAAAATGCTACTTTTTTTATAAATGGTGCTCATAACAACTTTGTAACTCAGTGAAAAATAAAATAATTATTACAATTGTTCCAACGAATACTTTTGTTTAGAAACTCGTTTATGTAATTTATTATATTTTAATAAACATTTGTATCTATAATTATAACAATTACAATTAGCATCTAATTAGCATTTCCTAAATTTAATTAAAAATAAAATTATATTTATGATTAATTAAATAATTTTTAAATATATATGACTTTCGTTTAACATCTATCTTCGTGGTTGTATGCTCCCTACTATTTATATTTTATATTTATGATTATTATAAAAAATTCTTGTTGAGAAATTGAGATATGTTAAGAGATACACAGAATAATTAAAACACTAGCATCTTAAAACTAATATCTAAGTTTAAAGACTCAAATGCTATCGTCTTACGCTTCTTTTATTTCTTATATATGCATTATGTGTTTTATTAGGAAAATCAATCAGAATGTTTGCCCGTCATCGCCGATACACCGCCGAGACTGCCGCGGAAATGCAGCTGCAATTTCGCATCGAAAGCAATGCTGTGCGCGACATATGGAACTCCGAAAAGATTCAACAACAACAGCAACAACAGCAGCGATGTCATCAGCAGAGCCAGCAATCACGTACCGCACGACAGACGCAGCCTGTCACTCAACATCATCAGTTCTACTGCACATTGCAGTATCAACCCTTGATCATGCGAGAATATCAGCGAAAACCGTTATTATCACCTCCATTACTACCACCACCGCCGCCACCACCGATTCTGAGCGCCGAAGTGCCTGAATTCTTCCCGAAGTCGAGCCTACCCCCGATAGCATATAACTTGAATAATGACAAAGAGCGCAAGACTTGTCAGATACGGTACTTCCCGTCGTTGAATGACAGGAATTACCAAAACGAGTTGTTTCCTTATAACAGGCCGCAGCAGGAGTCTGCGGCAACTGTCTTCCCAGTAAACGTACGGCTTACAGAAGTAAACTTTAAATCTCTGTTCTTTTCAGCTAAACTTCTTGCATAGATCATCTTTCCTCTTTTTCTTTCGCATTAGAGAAATAAGAGAAAAGATGAATGGTACAAGAAGTTCAGCTAAACAATACAGATCTTTTGTATCAAGATCACGTTAGACGTTTCTCAAAGAGATCAGTCAAAAGTTGAAGTCTCTCATAAAATATTATATAAAATATATACTATATATAGAGTAATATACAAAATGTACCTTCATGAATGTCATGATAAACTCTTCATTACAATCTGCGATGCAATCAAAACTTGGTTGCATTGGAAAAAAAACGATCGTATTACGTTAAAATTAAAATTGATTTAATGAGTCAGTTTAAAAAAAAATAATTTTTATAATTTATAATATTACGAATTGATTATTAAAACTTTTTAGCTATGCAACTTCTTTTTACGATACAGAATGCTAGAATGTCTATATTATCAGCGACAGAGACGAATGTGTTTCGTTCGCCTCAAGAATGGATTCACAGAGTGGCACCACCAGTGCAATTGCAGTTGACAGCATCTTCATCGTCACCACTATCAATCTGCACGCCGCTGCAACCAATTCACGATGCTGCAATCGTCGGCCATCGTCCTTTACAGGTACTTTTTATATAAAAATAATTTTTTATATAAAGTATTTTTTTAGAAAAGAATTAAGATAATCAAAAAAAAAAATTTTTAATCTATCGTCTGCAATCTATGTTTTTTAACTCAAATGTTAAAACCTTTATTTAATAAAATTTAAGCAACAATAAAGAAAAAAATTGAAATTTGTTTATTAAGATATAATTTTCAGCAATAAGGGAATCGGACTTCTTTATTGTGAAGAAAATTGAAAGTGAAATTTTTTGTTTTCAAAAAAGACCTAAATTGCAGACACAAGGTTCATTATTCTAGAATATAAATATTCGTATTTGAAGAAAAAGAGAGAGGATAGAGATAAATAGATAAATAGATAGATAGATAGACAGACAGACAGACAGACAAAGAGAGAGAGAGAGAGAGAGAGAGAGAGAGAGAGAGAATTTTTACACTATTTTTCACATTACAATTATTATTAATATAATATCAACAATTATAATTGATGAATAAGATTAATAATGTTACATCATTATTAAAAATTTCCACAAAGCTACTCATAATAAAAATAAAATTATACATCGTAATTTTGCAGATGTACGAGAAATTTTTACCTTGTACTCAACCAAGTTCAACGACGCCTATACCTGTATATCAGCGACCGATAGAACTGTATCAGGAACCAATGCTGAAGCGGAAGAATCAAGGGGTTGACTTCAACAATCTCATTCTACTAACAAAGAACAGCATCAAGACGCGACGAAGCCACTCGAAGCCGCTTGTTCAGCAGCCTTCCCTTCTGGATTCCAGACAGACCCTAAAAACTTCCAGTCACAATGTACAGGTGCAATGGTTCGATAGAGATCACAGTGCGAGGAAAACGAAAGAGGTCGTGACCGTAAACGCACTCGTATCCGAACTGCGCAGTTTTGAGGAGAAGTACGAATACTGCAGAGGAGCTGATACTAGCTGGAGAACGGTCGCCGAATCATCACAAGACCAGCAAAGATTGTCTGAAACTTCGTTCCGGTTGAAGGATGGAATATATGAGAACGAGAGCTCAAGCTGTAGATCAAAAGACAGATTCTTTGAGAACGAAAGCTCAAGATACAGAGCTTTAGACACTGAAGAGGATAAGAGCTCGAAGCGGCCGCTTTATAGAGACGTTCTAGCGAATGCCTCAAATGAGACGATCTTAGATAATGTCTTCGAGAAGAGGTACATTGAAGTTTTCGATTAAAAACTTTTTAAAAGTTTGGATTTGGCGGAAAGTCATTTTTTTTTTATCAAATTCATCTGTAGTTGAATAGCTGTATTATTTAACAGAGAAAGCAACTTTGTAACTTATAAAATTCTTTAATACGATTAATCTTGTCCTTCAATGGATCTAAATGTAAATCAATCACATTGAAGATTTTATAATAGTTTCAAAGCTTTTCCTGTTGAACGCAACTGATGTTTCACTGATTTTTAGGTACGACGAGCTTGAACAGCAAGCGATGGAACAATACAGAAATTCAGAGGAGTCACTGGCGCTCAAATATCAGGTAATGTTCTAAACTTGAATATTCATTTTGTGGCATATATCTTCGCAAAAAATGAAAGGAAATAATTTTAAAAAAATTTTAGTAAGATTATAAAAACCGTGTGATCTTACAGATTCTTTGACATTCAGATTTAATAGCAATAAATTATTTATTATCTTTTTATTCCAATTGTTATCAAACGATATTTTACAACCAAAAGAACTAATTTTCAATCACTCTTAATGCTTGAAAGTAGAATGCTTTCACAAACACGTTTTCGATTAATTTTCATTCAACTTCTCACATGGAATATTATTATGCTGATGTTTACATTACGATATCGCAGGAATTGGAACGTCAAGCAATGGAACAATACAGAAATGGTAATATAGGAGATGAAAAACGTTTGATGGATCAAGATTGTGTCGATGGACAAAGATGTTCGGAATATGGACATTGCAGTCCCGTGAAAAGACATGCAAGAAAAAAAAGTAAACATGATACTTCCAAAATTGCTATATAATATATTGGACGTTTAATGCTCTTCGATAAAAATAATATCTTTAAAAAATAACTATTTCTCAGGTTCTTATTTTCCGCAAATCACTCTATTAAAGCCGAAGGGTAAATCTTTGCCAAATGTTTATCATGGCAATAGTAGTAATCATCAAGCAACCATCGCTTCAAGAAGTTTATCCGCATTGACTGAATCGAAGGAATCGAAAAACATATGTAAGGGTGCATCAGGAGATAAAATTGATACGAGTGGTAAGTTAGTATCAGCAACACTATGGAAAAGTATTAGAGATAGAGAAGACACAAGAAAGTTATAATGCATAATGAAATTTATGTCGATATTAGATAAATACTTAGATATTTTTTATCGTTATATTAAATTATATTAGAACTTACCAGACAACACGCATGTTCAAGATCGGATCAAAACATATTATAAAGATATCATTAAGACGTCTTTTAGATGTCTAAATATTATTATTCTTTTTTAATCGTAATTTGAATTTTTTTCAGATATTAAGTTAAATATTAAATAAAAAATTATGTTAAAATATTTTGGTAATATGTGTGATAAGGAGATGCCATTATTCTTTAAAATTTTGTCACAATGTGTTGCAATGAATTTTGATTTCTTTATAGCAGTGAATTTCGAAATGAAATCAATATCAATGCGATTTGAGTTCTATAATTAGAATGATTTCATTAGAAAATGATTTCAAAATTATTGATTTTTGAAGTCTCAGTTCGAGCATCGTCAAAGCGGCGTCTGATACTGATGTCACCCTTTGAACGCAAATCAGAGGCCAGACAAATAATGAAGGCAACGGAACTACGAAATATTTGCTCGTTCTCCCAAACAAGAAACAACGTCCTCGATTATTATCGGACTTCCGAAATTGCCCAGAATGGCAGCGGTGATGAAAATATAACAATTATACAATCACCTGGTACTGAAGGTATAATAGCATCAATCATGTAAAGGCATGATGTAATATAATAATATACAGTCTATTCAACAAGAAAGTGTGGGTAATAATCTGAAAAGAATAAAAGATAAAGTAAAGTTGTTTTTTTAAATGAAAATAGAAGATTTTTAGTAATGCGTGATTATCTAATATTTGATCTAGTTGTCTTTATTATCAATTATTGCTTGGCACCGTTTTAATTAGTTTAAAGATTCAAACGTACGATATAAGATAGACGGCGCTACTGTGATTTTCTACAAAAATATCACACTTTCTCGTTGAACAGATTGTATATA
>NW_017259213.1:6221522-6225769 GCF_001594045.1 Atta colombica | reverse complement strand
ATATTATATATAAATTAGAAATATTTCTAATAATTATGTGTTTATTTTTGGTTTTTTATAGTGATATGAGTTATTTTTATTTTTTATTATAAGTTTTTTATTATAAGTTTAAGTTTATAAAAAGAATTTCTATTTTACATTGTGTTCTACTTTACACTTCATGGTAATAAAAAAACAAATAAAGACGCTTTCTGATCAGATACCGATCATGTACTTTTCCTTAGGGCGGATATGTGAAAAGTGAAAAATTTTTTCATTAATTTCAATTATAAAAATTGTATTTCCGCTCTAGGGAAAAAGAGTACATATACCCTGATGTTTTCAGTTTGGTTGTCCGGATTCTGGACTACTTAAGAGCAACTTAACGAATTTCCTTGGAAAAAATTGAAAGACTCGAAGTTCCTTTGCCAAGATGACGTCGGTGGATTGAATCGGAGAAATTCTTCAGAAATAAGAAGCAAGTCATGACTTATAATATAATTAATATTATAGGTATATATGTATTATGAATATGTATGTATGTATGAGAAGTAAGTTATAGCGTATTCATGTGATATACGTATATTGATATACAATCGACAAGACAGTTTACATAAATCTTTACAACAGATAAATTATTGCTTGTAAATAGTGACCAGATTAGCGAAATGCATTAAACATGTCTATCTGTTCATAAGCACGTATTATATATATATATTTTTATATTATAAAATATGCTATAAAATATGCTATAAAAAAGGTAACAAATCTAAATTGGCTACATTATTCGATATCCAAAGGATATGACATAATCTATCAAGATCTAAGTAAAGTTAAATCTTTTGGGAACGTATCTTTGGAAATTTTCAGTCTTCGTTTAACTCTTTGAGTCATCTGTCATATAAATGATATGCAACACAAATAAAATAGGGCATTACAAAATATAGACATAAAAAAAAATCTTATCAAAGGCTACACTGTAAAAAATATTCCTTCTCTTTTCACGTATAATATAAACTCTGACTTTTACACAAAACACACATGCATATTTTTATGTAACGTATAGAATAATTTAATATATTGGTCGCGTCAAGTAGAATATTTATTTTGCAACTGTCGGAAGTTTTCTTCGTTGAGATAAAATTATTTCTCTAGATCTAAAAGTATAATCTAATTAATGCAAAAAAAACTTACAATAATTGCAGAATAAACTACTGAACACAGCCATTGTTCAGGCATCTGCAACCATATGTGCTGCACACATTCTTTGAACATTATGGAAATATTTTTTATATAATAGAAGAGTATTCGAATAATTCAATCATTTCTTTCTACGGAATGAGTTTACCAATTATCGAGAAACTCAAATCCAGTCTTTGGTATGCTTCTCTCTTCATCTTCTTGATTCAATTGGGATGACTGAAAGCTACTATAGGAACTGGGTGTTTCTAACAGAGCGGTCGATTCATTTATGTCGCTCGATTTCGTTCGTGATGTCACCACTAAAGTATTCGATTGACTTTTGTCCGTATCGGAATCCCTCATCAAACTTTCCAAGTCATCCTCGACATTACTTTGTAACTTCAATAAAGAAGTCTTGTTGATCAATTTAACAAATATACTGTCAGAATGTTCGCTGTCAATTTCATTTGTCAGTAAATCGCTGCACTGATCATTTTCAAATAAATCGTTGGTGTAACAATCTGATGGATAACTGACTTGGTGTAGGGAGTTATAGTTATCACTTAATGAGCAATTGTTTCTTTGTGTCTTCGCAGGACTAGAAAAATGCGGTAATTCTCCAAAATGAGTCCTCATTGACCTAGATTTTACATCTTCGTTGGAATCTATCAGACTAAGATTCATCTGTGATTGAGTCATAAACGAAAATGGTGCAGAGTGTTCATCTCGCCATCGTAACGTCTGTAATACAGTGAAAAAGTTATTAGTTTGTTTAATTTTTTTTCATAAACATTGATGATACTATACTTACTGAACCGGTTTCATCTATGACATATTTCATTCCAGTTTGTATGCGCAGTTTTGGATACCACTCAGGTAACTCCTTTGTCAACTCGATCTTCTTCAAGGTGTACTTCAAAGCTATCTCAGGCTGAATTATAGTCTCGTTGATGGCTTGATTGCGCTCCGCTGTGTTCAAGGTGCTCCATAGTCCTTCATAGGCCTCCTTCGTTGCTGTTATATCCTCACCGATCCTTCGAGCTATAGGATTTATATTAAAAAAATATTCCTCTGCTCTTGCAGTAAGAGTGCTGGAGCTCATTCCGTTGCGCTAAACCACAAAAATTTGATGATGGTCAAATTAATCATAACATGATTATAGACTGTGTGTAAAACATAAAGATAAATCTACGACTAGGAACGTTAAAATTATATTCTGATATACATACTAGCTTTAATAATGACATAAACAAAAGGAGTGAGCGTTATTATGCTGACATAATAATTATTAATTATTTCGTTATATCACAGGATAATCGGATAAACGTTTAACGAAAGTAAGTCTCGAATACACGTAAACTATCATCGTTGAAGAATTCAACGTATCAAGAAAATGTGTTGACCACTGAAACGAACGTGTCAATTGAGGATAATTAGGGAGACCGTAGAAGCCATGATGGCAAAACTTGTTATGCGCTTGCGCCTTCTAGAAATAAAATAATGGACACATTCAAGCCGGCAGAGCAACTATCTTGCTTTCGCTGAAATATGTATGTTGAATAAAAACTGCTAGTTGCTTTATCGCAGCAATGTCAGCTGCACAGTATATTTTATCTTCCCTTTCTAATTAACAATTTAATATTTGTAGTATTTATTACGTTTATTAATTTTTTTATATTTGTTTTTGTTATTATGTTTGTTTTCTAAGTATCATAAATGTTGACTAATCTATTGATTAATTCATGCTTTCGTAGTATTGTTCGTGTAATATTTTATTAATTTTTAATTATAAAATGAAAATAATTCTTCAAAACGTAATGTTATTAAAAAATACATAACATGTACGTTAATAATTATAGGATTACTTTTTAATGATTACAATAATTTATGGTATTAATTATAACTTTTTTTGTAAAAAATTATAATTTACCTTATTCTGGTTTTCCAATATTGAACCAATATTGGAAAGTCAATCTCTGCTTAATATTGGCTATATATTATCCAGCAAACGAGAATGGATTGAAATTTTTTTCCAAATGCGTATTTTAAATAGCGAATATTTTTTTTAGATTTAATTGGATTCAATTAGATTCAATTGGATGCAATTGAAAAACTGCATTTTTTATTTAAAATTTTGAACAGTATTTCTATTCAAAATTGAATAATATTCATAATTGTGTTGTTTTGCACAGAAAAAGTTAATATTATTTTTAGATTGAAAGGCATAGAGATATGCTCCAATTCCTATAAATGAATAAAAATGCATTCAGGATTGAAAAGCATTCATTTTAATATTCGTGAATCGATATTTCTGAAAATCTAAATCCATTTCAATTCATTTCAATCCATTCTCGTTTGCGTAGTTTTCCAATATTGGAAAACTTATATATAGCCAATATTGGTCTAATATTAGAAAACCAATTATATAGCCGCTATAGATAAAAACGACTGATTATTATATAGTCATGCAGTATTTATTTCGCTTACCAAGCAAGTCAACTGTTTCGTCAGTTCGAATACATCCAATATAATATCCTGTGTTGTCAGGATAAGTACAATAATCTCAGCAAACTTATTCTGTAATTTTTAATAACGACAATGTCGATATCGCTGTGTCGTTGCGCAGCTTCTTTACCATATCAATTATCTGCGCAACGATGCTGTAACGATATCGACATTGTCGTTAAAAATTATAGAATAGCAACAGGAATCTGCCATTAGCCTATGGTAAGTCTGAAACATCTTGTATGTATAGTTTTTTCATAGTTGACCTTTTTTTTTTCAAAATTTCTTATATTGTTAATGACAAACTTGATTGTATAATACTAATGGATAGGAAATTGCAATGAGAGAGTCGAATGGAAAAAGTAACATGCCTATATTATTTTTTTTTTTGACGGCAAGGATTGCACGAGGTACTAATGAAGCTAAAATGTTCTCAGCAGACATGTAAAATGAGAGATTAAATAACGTCTTGGAATTTCGCTTTGTATTCAATTATAAAGGAACAAAATCATCTAAATGTATTTATTTAAATATATTTTAAGAGTCCCACTTAAAAACGAAGATGAACAATACAATGCCCA
>NW_017259213.1:6211312-6221422 GCF_001594045.1 Atta colombica | reverse complement strand
TTATTCTTTTTATTATCATACACACATATACAATATTTTAATATCTCATTATCAATCGCGATGATAGATCATTTCTATAAATTCGACAGACAGATGACTATTACTTAAAGTTTATAAATTAATATAAAAAATGATATATGTAAAGAAAATAAATGTAATAGAAGATATACAACGTACGCAATGTAAAGAATGAAAATACTTATTTGCATTGTAACTAATAGGAATGATAATAAATAAAGATTGCATATGATAATGCACACATAATATTAATATTTTTATAAAACATCTCAAGTATAAAGGAATATATTTTTAATCACTTTTGTCTTTCTTTATACAAAGTATATGTACAACTTAATACATTGTAGTTTGATATTTCGTCAATTACAAAATAATAGCTTTCTTTTTTTAAGAAAACATTTCCGGATATTTTTTTCATCAGTACCAACTGCTTCGATAATTATAATCTCTGTAAAAGTATCCATCCAAACCGTTCAATGAAAGAATATATTTTATTATGACATCAATCTTATTATCAATTTTTTTTGAAATCATGAAATCATTTTAAAAAATCAATAAATTCTTTCATCAGATTAAAAAAAAGTAATATAGATTTTAAAAATATTTTCAAATCTTTGGAAAAATCTTTATGCATTTCAATATGCAGAAATTTATGACGTTATTATTCTGTATAAATATTTTGTATATTTTTATAAAGAAATACATTCTTAATGTGAAAATATTTTGTATTCAATCTATTCTCAAATTCCTTCTGAACAAACAGTCAGAGTAAATAAATTCTTTAAGATGGATGTGTAACAATATTAGATATAATTTTCTCAATATAATTTTTTAAAATATTTTTTTGTTATCTGGCAAAATAATTCTGTCTGATTAGGTACATCAGCATAATTTATCGCATATATTGCACATTTAAAATATTTTATATATTAGGTTGTACCATAAGAAATTGCTGTTTTTATTGACCAAAATAAAAATACCGTATTTTAGAAAGAACAAATTTTATTCCAATAAAACACGCATCATTAGGCTTAGGATTTGGAATTATCTTAATTCATTTTCAAGATTTAGATTTTGAGGAAATGTATCAATTATCATCGAATAGTCCTTTCACTAACAGAGTTTTCTTTCGTATTAATATTTCTATTTATTTGAGTTGCATTACGTCGTAATTTCAAATTCCATATAAATTAATAATTTTTTATATGGAAATAATAATTTCCATATAAAAAATATTTACAATTCTTTCATTTTATATTGATTATTTTTAAAAAATTATCTTATTTCTATGAAGAAGACAAAAAACAATTTAATTTGATTAAAGAAGATTATAAATGATATTGTGTTGCAAGCTATGAATATCATAATTGAAATATTTTATTTCAATTTCAAATTAATTAAAAATCAACAATTTTATGTAGTACAACCCAATCCTTTTATTTCTGATACTGTCGTAGTTGTTTTTTAATGACAGAAACTTGTAAAACTTTTTATTAGATATTTCTTAAAGCTAAAGCATTGCGTTAACAAAGAAAAACTATCTAGCAGTTACTTTTTGTTAAATAATTTATATATGGAACATGTAAGTTTAGCAGAGAACTTTTTCCATTTTTGATATCTTTATTAAAAAAAATATACAAAATAATTCATAGTTTACGATTTCCTTTTGTAATTATATTACATACCGTGTGTATTTTAATCCTTTAGCTACGAATGGCCACAGAGCATATTCTGCATATTCACGAGTATTAAGCTATTCCTACATACGAACGCCCACTATAAGGGTCATGGCACACAAAAACGTAAGTAATAAACGAATTGGCCAATCACAGTAGGAACTGTAAGTTAATAACATAAGTAGTAGCAACATGTTGATTTCTTAATTGTTTACGTTTTATTGCTTAAGTTTTTTGTGTGCCATAACCCTAATGCACAATAGATACGTATCTACCGTGGGCAAAGTTAAAATGAGAATAAGTTTCCAAATAAGTATGCTAAAAAAACATATCTCAAAGATTCTTTAAAAGTTCAAAACATCGAAGATATTGAAATATCTTAAAGATTTCTTTAAAAAAATAATTTTGTTATCTTTTTGTTTGATTTTATGTTCCAAAATGTATGATAGTATTGAAAACCTAAGTGTGAATTATGGATTTTTTAATATCATCAATACATTTCGGAATATACTGTACGCGTGTTTGGATTACAAAACGATATCTATTGGTCTATACAGAACAATAAAAAAATTATTTAAGATAATTTTAGAATCTGTCGCATTATCACAAAGTAATTTAAATAAATATTTTATCCGCGGCAAAGCAAAAAAAACTTGTAGTTTTTTGTATGATAATAGCATTTCCTCGATTAGTGCTCTGCTGTAGCAAAAGGGTTAATTTTCTAGATTATTTGGGCCTTAAAATCTTAGTTTATCAAAATGTGGTATAATTTTAATCAGAAAAGTTTTATGCGAAGAATACTGTATTGCTTTAAGTCTATAAATATAAATTAACAAATTTTACGTCTAAGTCAGCCGTCAACGATTTTTTTTTCATAAGATAAAAAAAATTCACAAATAAATCTCGCATTTCTCATATAAAGAACATTGTATGTAATACAATAATATATTCTTTATATATAAAATGTCGCAATTATATGACGACTTTACTTAAACTATATCACGGTTTTCTCTTCAGAAATCAAGACATGTCGTGTGTCATAGTCATTGACAATACAGCAACAAGTAAAACAATTAGTAAAAGGATAGTAACCAAGGGGAAGTGTGATTGCACACGTAAAATAGGCCGAATGCGAATTTGTCCAATTAGCCATTCGATATATGTTTAAGAGGACCGAGACTTAATATGGAGGTAGCACCAAGCGCACCCAGATTGCAGCTGCTTGTATTTCTCGCACCGTCTATTGTAATTATCGGTAAGCCGAAGTAACCACCAGTTTGAGCACTTAACTGCGATAAGGGTATGTAATTTTGAATGCCTAAATTTGCCAAACGATTTAAAACATGTGGCGATTTTAAATCCACGACAGGCAAAGCTAATTCTGTGCCTCCATTTTGTGCCACGGTATCAACTTCTTTGTGGTAAGTCTGTTTGTGCGTTGTTAACGCCTGAACTGTAGGATATTGAGCTGGACAAAGATTACACCTTAAAAAGAAAGGGATCGATCAGTTCTATTCTCATATGTGTTACTATTTAAAGGAAAATAAAACTCACGAGCGAAGTAATTATAACTCACCTGTGAAGCAATTTGCTGGTCGTTCGATGAGTTGCCATATGTTGCGTCAACATATCTTGATTTTGAAAATTCTTATCACATACCTGACACGTTAATAATGCTCTAGAAAAGATAAATATTGTGTCTTAATGTATTTTATGATTGTTGATTAGTAAATCTAATCATAATTGTGAGATAGAAGTATAACATGCGAGCAATGATATAGACCATTCTCACCTCGGCGGTCGACCACGTCTAACTACTGGCATCTGCGGTGGAGTATCCTGCGTTAGATCCACTGTTGGTGGTCTTGGAGGTCGCTCGACTTGGTCATTGATTGGCGATTTGTTTTGCTTGTTTTGTGGAACAGCAAACTGCCCTTCTTGTTGCTTTCTTTGTGAACTAGTTGGTATGATAGAAATAGCAGAATTCAGATTGAGCGCTGTAACATTTAAAGGCTGCTGTGAAGGTGATGGCCTCTGCTGCTGCTGGGAAGGTATTTGCTGTTTGTTTTGTTCACTTGTCTTATTTTTATTTGCAGCTGGAGTAACGGTTATACCTCGAGCCGCGAGGACATTCGCCACCGCCTTGGCATCGGATTTCTTTCCTCCCGGATTCGACGTGTTCTGTACTTGAGCTGGGATGGAACCTTCAGATTAGTAAAAGACAATGCTATTTTATTGTAATGCACCCCTTCTGCGAATATAGTAATATAACGATTCTCTTTGAAAGATTTTTTATATACAACTGCAGCATATATATGCAACAAAATAAAATAAAGGAAAAGTAAATAGCAGACAAAGCATTATTTCATTAAAATAAAATGTCAAAATTAGCTTCAGCAGAAATAACAGCAATTGTCATAAGAATTTTCAATCGATTGATTTATGCGTCGTCTACAATGAATGGTAGCAATAGAGATTCGACGTCAAGCCGATGTTAATTCAACATCACTCGACATTAATTCATGATATTGATCGATCACTTGTAGCTGGAGATGTAAGTAATAGATTTCAACCATTTCGCTTACGGACTTACTCTGCGCCCTGTTACATTCTCAGCTACAAGTGATTGATGGAGCAATATCGAATTAACGCCGAGCGACATTAAGTCAGCATCAATTTGAGGTTGATCGATCAACCATTTCTGGCTAGGTTGAAAAACCAGCTTACTTCCGACATATCTACAGCCTCTACTGCTACTGTTCATTGTAGACGACAGTTTATACATTTAGATACAGTGAGGAACTAAGGATAAGAACCAATCATATTAAAGAATTTTACAATAATAGCAACGCTATTTTTTCTACTAAACGCAATCATTGCAAAAATAAATTGTACTTATTTTGTTTGCATAAAAGTAACTGAAAAAAATTATTAGACGAAATCATAGAAACCAAATTTCATAGAAGAGGCACTTTACACAGGCGCATAAAAAAAATGTAAGCAGTAAAAAAAACTTGAAACAATTGATTTTTTATGATATGTTATAAACCTACCAGGTTGCCGAACACTTAAAGTGATTGAATCGGTGAGATGTATCGTAGAATCATTTCTATTAGTTTGTTGTGTAGTAGCTCCTTGAACATTTTGAATAACAGGTAATCCGTCATTTCTTTTCTGTTGAGCTATGACATGGCAATCTGCGTCTTCATTTCTATCAGGTAATAGAACATCCATTCGCCTCTGTTTTGCAGAAGCGTTATTTTGTTGCGTTATAGGTTGTTGCAAAGGCCTTTTCATGCGCTGACGAGGAACTGGACCCGTGGTTTGTGGTAACCTCGGTGCCCTGAAAGTTAAAGATACTATCTAATGAAAATGCTCGCGTCTGTATGCAAGATTTACGCTTACCTGCTATTTTGAACAACAGATGCTGATGGATACCGTCCCCGTGGAACTTGTTGGGGTATTTGGGGATGCATTTGCGGAGGAGGTGCAGGTATTTGAGGATATGGACCCGGAGGATATTGATACAAATGTGCCATATGGGGTGGATAATGTATTCCTTGTGGTCCAGGTACTCTATACAATGGTGGTCGTCCTGGTGGTTGTACAAAATAATTTGGTGCAGGTATCATTGTGTTGGCTCCTGGAGGAAGACTAGGGGGCATTTGCGTCTGTGGAAGAGGCATACGCTGCACTTGCTGGGCCAGTTGCTGTACAGGTGGTGGTAGTTGTTCAAAGTTTACCGGCGGTATTTGCATTTGTTGGCCAGTAGCACCGCCTGTTGCCGCTGCTGCCACAGTCGCATTAAATGTCGGTGAATGCGTCTGATGTGGCGACGTTAAGGGCGAAGTCCTACTGAGTGGATGCGAACCATTCGTTGATGATACCTCTACGGACGAGGCAGAAACGGCATGAGGCGAATGTGTGGCTTGACCCAAGTGTGATGTATTTGTATTCGACGGCAAATGATGAGGCGACAGTTGGCTCACGTTCGGCGAGAGTGGAGTACCATGTACTTGTGCTCGATGTATCGATACTTCCACCATAGAGTGAAAGATGAGATTGGTACATTCTGGTATATTACATTGATAATGACCGGCTTTACTACGGTGTTCATCTAAATGGGCAATATCTTTGAATTTTTCATTGCAAACACGACATGTGTTGACAGTCTCCGCTAATTTCTCAAGGGGCACGTACTCTGCTGTTTCGTTAGATGACATATTGTTCGACAATGACACCTCATTTGGATTGCGCCTCTGATGTTCAATGAGAAAACTTTGCAAAATCGATCCAGCATTATCCATGTTAGCATCACTACAAGTATCCCCTTGTTGTTCATTATCTTCCTTATTGAAGTCTTCATTGCTCTTATTTGATAAATCAGATAGTTGATTCCAGTTGAAATTTTGTGTTTGCGATGCATCAGTCGATTCTCTGTTCTTATCTTCATTATTGCATACCGGAGCGCGTTCGGTTGCATGATTAGGAAATGTGAAAGACTTTGGATTAATGCTGATGGAAGGATTCTGTTCAAGATTATGTATTATATTAGATCCACTTCTGTCGTCTTCTTCTTCTACTGACGAATTGTCAATTAGTTGACTAGTCGATCTGGAACTATAAAGAAACTAAATTTAGATTGCATTTGATTTGGATATTCACACATTGTAAGTTTCTTTCTATCTTTATTAGTCATTACATGAAAAAAAATATTATGATCAAAATATCTGATAGTTGCAGCATAAAAATTTGTATAAACAAAGTGAATGTGAAGGCTATCACATATTTGCAAAAATTGAAAATTTACTATTAAGCAAGCTTTATAACAAAGTAAGTTTCATGTTTTCTCTTTGATTTTATCTTGCCATTTTCATCTTAAATCATATACACATTATAACATTTTTATCATTCAATACATAAGTTTTGAAAAATTTATAATTTTAGTGTAATAACTGATAACAGAAGAATAAATATTCTTTATTTTCTTTTTGTTTCTGTTTCTTTTTGTAAGCAACTCTAAAATGACAATTTCTTAGTTATGTTATAGTAAATAAGCAACATAATCTGATAATAACAATAATATAATATTTATTAATATCCAATATTATTATCCATGAACTTACCTTGATTGTTCACCGAGTTTTTTCAAGTTTTCAATAGTTTCTCTGCATGTCGCTTCCAAAGCGTCCGTATCCTCATGATCTTCAGATTCTGAAAGCCTTTTTTCAGAACTGTCACAGTTATCGGTATTTGGTGTATCATCGACATTTTGATCATCCTTCTCAGATGGATTTGCCATATCACTCCCTACATCAGAGTCGCTCTCATTGATTTCTGTGGACGGTCTTTCATTATCTTCCAGAGGATTTTGATGATCGGTGTCCAACTTGACATTGTCGTAATCATCCTACAAAGAGAACACAAACAGAAAATAAAAAAAAAATTCTTCAACATCAGAGTCTACAAGGAGACTCACTTGTTGGTCCACCATCACGTTTTCGAAAGGTTCGTTGATCGAGTTCTCCGCTGCCTTATCACCTCGTGGATCATTTTCCTTAGCACCTGCCACGTCTCTCTGTTGATAGTACTGAATAACAGGATAACAATTATTGTTCACTACGGTGAAATCTTCCGACTCCGAGGACTTCTTTAAGGTAAGCTTCAAGGATTCGGCAGCTACGTTTTGTTTCTTCAGGGTCAACTTCAACAAACCGGTCTTTTCAGGATCCAGCCAGTATGTTTCCTTTTTCACCTTCACCACTTTCGGATTTGCTACCCTCTTGAGGACAATACGAAGCTTCCTCAGATGAGTGTTGATGTGAATACGCAGCGGTTTCTTCGAGGTGAAACGCTCACCGCAAATGTCGCAATCCAGAAGCAAGTGCTGATCGTTCAAGCTGTCGTCTGACGAGTTGGGAGTGCCCTCGCTAATGTCTGAAACAGAACGCATGAGGTCCCGGTCACTATATCTTCTCTGATGAGAAGGTTACATCTTCCCGTGTCGTATTCGCGCCTGTATATCTCATTACACCGCGTGCACACACATCGTTCGCGCTCACGTACACGTCAGAAAGTTTGTTGGTGCGCAGAAGTTACATCGTTTCTGCTGGGGTAGGGAGAGAAAGAGTGAGAGAGAAAGAAATGAACGCACGGAAGAAAGAGAACTAGAGAGAGAGAGAGAGAGAGAGAGAGAGAGAAAGAGAGAGAATAGATTCAGGTAACAAACGTACTCGAGATGTTATGCCACTAAAGAGATCTATCCCTAAATGATCTCTGGTCACAAAACGTCGTTGGTAAGCCACTTGTGATTTATCGCGCTTTCCTTCATCAATGTTAAACTAAAACCAGTTCCTTCATCGAGGTTCACCGAGGTTCTGCCTCAACTTGACGCGGTTATGCGCGAGCGCACGTTCACGTAGTTAACACCACGTCCTACGTAGAATGTGGGGGAGACGCGGTTCAAATTATGTATATACCGGTTACATACGTATATACATATTTATTTACATGGAGAGGCGCGTAAACAAATCGACGCGCGCGATCTAAACGCGCGGCAGGAATCGGCGGTATACTCGCCACTACTCGCGCAAAATGGCTGACGTCGAAGAATAATTGCTACTCTCGGCCGAGAATTGAAAACACGATTCGCCAATCGATACGCGGCTAAAGCGCGCGCCGCATTGGCCGCTTTCGTATCGGCGCGCGATTTCCCATCACCGATTGGTCGGTCCGGCGACGCGGCGATGTCTATCACGCCCTCGACGCCGAGCAGCGGCGAGTTCTGAAAGTACTCCGGAAAAGTGCTCGTGGAACACTCGGAACACTTCAATGTCTCCAATTTCCTTTGCTGACTGAACTCTGCGAACGACCGAGTTTTCAACCTTTCAACTGTGAATCATCAATCGATTGCTCATCCCGGTTTATCCTAAGATTCGACAGAAAACATAAAGGAACGGAGATAAAGGAATTTCAAGTTCGTCCGAGGTATAAAACAGATTTTGCATGTTCATTCTAAAGAAAACACACAAAAAAAACAAGGAAAGACTTCGGGACGCGAACGAAGGTCTATTTTCTGTGGCTGAACCAGTGTACACTTTTGGAATTTAAAGTGAAATAGGTATATGTTTGATGTTTACCGAAAGCGAGAAAGAGACTTTTAGACTTGCAGGAAACTCTAGTGCAGGAACAGAAAACAGACCACTAGTAAACAACTGAGGAACGCTCGTCACGTTGCTTCGAAACGTTTTAAGGAAATTTGGAAAGCGAAAAATAAGAGATGACGCACACTTGAGTAATCATTAATACGAAAAAATTCGATGAACGAGCAGCGGATGTCTCGTTGCTCGGCAACATCGTCTTCGTCGACGAAGTGAACGAGAGAACCTATTCTCTCTCGACGAGTAAAAGCAGAATCGCGATGGAACGTGTTCGTCGTGAAAATGTATTGCGCGATACGATTATGCGCGTCCTTCTTGCCGCGTGTTTACGAATTCCTAACCTATACGGTCGACGCCGAAATGATCGGAGTTTTACTCGAGTAACTTTCGCACACGTTCGCGTCAAACGAAGATTTATGAAAGTTCGAATATACGATACTAATGATCATATAATATGTATAAATGCACCGAGTCCTGTATATAACAATATTTATGAAATGTTTTATCAGAGATGTATACATCATAAATGTATATTAAGATATTAATCTTGATTTAAAGAAAATAAGAGACAATTAATGCGAAAGAAAAAAAAAATGTTGCTGAAAAGCGCTCGGATACTTGCACAACGAGATCAGACGCTGTAGCTGTTGATAGTTGTAATTCATAATTATTTATTGGATCGTGTCTTTCATAATGCCACTTTATAACATTTAGAAGAAAATACATATAACACGAGATGATAATAGGAGATACATAGAACTTCTTTGTGCAAAACAATAGAAATAGAGATACATTGCTAATCCGACAGTTATAAAAGTTTATCACAAAATTATAAGTTCGCAAAATAACACAGAGTAATATAGAGTAATACTCATGAACATTATAAAGTATAATACCATCAAAAAATCATGAAAAGAGAATGTTGATCAGAAACTGAGGGAAAATAACTTTTTTTTTTCGTAAAATAAAGAGAAATATCAAGACAATTGTAATATCCATATACACATTTATCAGTACATCTATAAGATAGATATAAATTGTTTCTCATTATAGATTTTCATGATTAAAAACGTAGAATGAATATTAGGAGGATTCATCTCCATTCATAAGAAGCAGAAGCAAAGTTAAAAACAGCAAGTATATATAATACATAAAGCTTAAGTTTACTTCAATGGAGAAGATAAATTTTGCAAAAAGAATAACAGTGATATTAATAGTAATGATTAAAATTCACTATTACAGATAATTTTAATATA
>NW_017259213.1:6198841-6211212 GCF_001594045.1 Atta colombica | reverse complement strand
ATATATATATTTTAATATTTAAATTTTTCAAAGTTTGAATATTTCAAAAATATTATAATTATTCAAAATTTGACATAAGAATATGATCTCATATTTATATGTCAATCTGTACAGAATTATACTTTATAGAATTAGTATTAGTCTATGTTACAACTGATTATTGTTATACAAAACACGTACCGAAATTTTGCAACAGCTCCACAGCGCCGTCCTCATACATCTTATTTTTTGCAGAAAATTTAAATTCCTGAAAATTGTGATACAATCGGATTATTCATTTTCGCAATCTGCGAATAAATAAGTAATACTCGGAGTTTTATCGAGCAGACGGAAAATTTTTATATAACATCCGATTACATCAAATCTGCGCAAATTTATTAAATATAAACAGGCACGCAGATAGTTAAAGTCTCGCTTTATAGCGAGAGGTTTTATAACGATTTGCAATTTTCCTATTTTCTCGCAAGTAACGCGTTTGTATATTGCGGCAAGCTTTTTATACTTACAGACATTGTTGTCAACATCGGCTTATCCTTGGGTGAACAATCTCGGACGCTATAATCGGCACGAACATCGCGTACTATCAGCGATTATTGGCCAATACTAATACGCGCGCACTATCACCGGTTGTTCTCATTGAAACCCGAAATTCGGTGATTATTCTCAATTGAATCCCCAATTCGAGAAGCGGGCGGTCTTTCGGTAGCCGCACGAATGACCGCGTTGGATTCATAACAAACTGGAGCACAAGAAGAAGATTAAGATAAACTACATGCGACACCGGCGACTTGACATTTCTTTAATAACCTTTCGAATCGGTAAACGCAAACAATGTTCAACGGTAGGTAAAGTCAATTAATTACGCGCGCTTTCTTGGCGCATTCGGCGGGAGACAGCGGGTGAGAGAACTGAGAGAAAGAGAGAGAGAGAGAGAGAGAGAGAGAAAGAGAGAAAGAATCAGCCTCTCATTTCGTCGCACGGACCGCAGCCGCGTCGCAGCTGTGAATCAACATAAAAGAAAAAAAGTGATCGATCTTCCTTGCCTAGATGCCGTCACGCGAATATGATTACTCCCGCGCTTTTGCTCGTGAGTAAATTTTCTCTTACACATGATTACGACATGACGCGACAGTATCATGACATGATCACTTCTGTGGTCGGTCCGTGTATACACGGCACTACTACACTCGTTTTCGCTTCAAACAGTTCAAACGGGATTCAGTGACGTGATGTGCATTCCCCGGCGGCAGCCACGGCTATGATCCGTCGCCCTGTTCCGCGTCCAGTCTGAAGTTTATTATTAGTACCGAGGTACCCGATATGGGGGGTAGTAGCAAAAGATGTAGGTGACGTCGATCGCGCACGAGCGGCAGGATAATTAACTCTTATATGAATTGTTGAGGACGAGTTCAGAGTTTTTCAGATACGTCGTTTTGTAAAGACGCGCGCGCGCGCGCGCTCGTGAGGTAGCGTGCGCCGTTTGCCGTTTCAGACGGCGGGATTATTACTCTCCCTCCCCTCCTTCTCTGTCCCACCATCCAATATTCCTCCCCCCCTTCTCTCTCTCTCTCTCTCTCTCTCTCTCTCTTTCTCTTGTTCTCTTGCTGTTCCCTCCCCTCCACCCTTCAACCTGCTCTTGCCGCGTCTCTTGTCCGCTAGGGGAGGGGGAGGAGATTCACTCTTGTCATGCTTATACATATGCGTGATGTATACTTACGCACGTGTATGATGCATCAGTGTTCAGATCCTTCGCGAGGAACCCAGCAAATATAAAAAGTATTATTTCGACGTGACGGCGGCCAGCGAGGCAGTCCAAGGCAAGCGGACGAACGGATAATAACAAATAGAAGATGATGCTAAGAAAGAGGAAGAGTGACGTGAAAAGAGAGAAACCGGTAGTGGTGGGAGTACGAATGAAAATTAAGTTAACCTAACGTGTACTCAAGTACGGGTGGGGAACCAATGGGAGACGGCGAACGCTCGTAACCACAACCTGTTAAACTATTCTGTGCCAGTCGTCCCCTTTCTGCGCATACCCGCTTTTCCTACCATTCTACCCTCCCTCCGTCTTCGCTACCCTCTTCCACCACGTTTCCTTTTATCCTACTCGTTCTTCTTCCCTCCCCTCCCTCCTCCTCCTCCATCGTTCTCCTCTTCTTTCTCGCTCGCACTCGTACTACCAAATGCTCGTGGCTTTCAACTGAATCCCTCATTCCATGCAATTCCCCAGCAAAACCGTCAACGCCAACTGTCCAATTGCCGTCTGTCATCCATTGTACTTAAAAGCACCGCCGACGATTTACATCCATAATTTCGCGATTGTTCTTCTGGTTCCGTGGAAATTAAAACCGCACCTGCTTCTTTTGTTATGACATATTACCACGTAGCACCACGTAGTCGTTATGACATTGATCCATACAGTCCGTGTCGGAAATACCAACCAGTCTTCGACTCAAAGCTGGCAACATACCGTCATGATGGACGCGTCGTACTTTACTCTTTGCTGTAATTAAATTTCTCGCAGTTGGTTTCATCTTGTATAAAGTATAATTTATTATCGCGTAAAATATATTTCTCTTTCAATACAATCAATTTAAGTTAACTGCTCTACTTTATATGAAACTTTTAATCTTATCAAAGCTAATCTTAAGAGTAGCATGATTAATTTATAACTTCGCTAAGTTTCCTTTTTTTTTATTTCACGATACTGATTACGATATTTGATATCTGAGAAGCTCATATGTGCATAATATGAATAATCAATTGCATAATATTGCATCTATAATACAGTCATAAAATATCTGTCATAATATATCTGATGTTTGTGCATATATAAATGACTGATTCATTTTAAATATATCGATTTTTCTCTCGAAATAAATTCCTGAAAAAATAAAATTCTAAAATATCAAATATAAGTTTTACAATTTTAGGATAGTATGTGCATGCAAATTTTTTATAACGTATTTTTGTGAGATACATTCAAATAAAAAAACAATGAATATAACTTTTTCATGCAATTTCCCTAGTTATTTTGTGCATAATAAAATATGAAAATTGTTTAAAAAATCGATAGTTTTTGAAAATTGATTACTTTTCATATTTTATTATATAAAAAATATCCCCTAATCTATTAATTTCATATTTAAATTTTTATTTGCAGAATAATTTAATGAAATTGCATTACATAGGAAAATTAAATGTTTTTATTTTATAAAATATCGATATTACATTGATATTTTACAAAATATAATTTAAAAAATTGCATTATATACTACATTACTCGTTTAAAATTCTAAAATTTTCGTTTGAAATATTTGTTTAAAAAATATTTTATTCGAGAAAAAAATTGATGTCTTATTAAAAATGAATTTTTAATTTAACACTTTGTATACAAACTGAAAAAATAAGCGAACCATATTTTTTCCAAAAGTTAATTTGAAGAGGGAAATCTATAGTGCACAAATAGTGTAATTGCATCCTGAATAACCAGTTTAGCTTGTGGAATTCACGCGAGCAAGGCGTGGCCGGTAATGGTTAGAGGTCGATGAGGACGAATATAGTAGGGGAACTTAACGGAACCTGTCGAAAACGGCCGAATCTGCCGTCTATTGATCGTAACGAACCTCGGTCCCAGACTTCGTGTAGCACAATACCTGGATTCTATTTTTAGACGTTCCTTTTTTCGGGGATTGGCTCTTTTTAATTCGGCGGACTTCAGACAAAAACTTCGGGAATGAGTAGAATAATTGAGATCTGAACTCATTTGTATGTTACGTCCCTGAAACAGAAGAAAAGAAAGACGACGCGTTTGTGTGTAAAACTGTTCAAAATGGAACCAAGTATATATTTTAGAATTATACTAGTTATATAGCTTAAAAATAGTCTTTAAATATTTTGTGCGCCCTTTGTAGTTAATCAACTCAATGTCATTATTACTTACAGTGAATAGAAATCTGTCAGAGACCGCCTCCAGTCGCAACGCTTCGCTCGTCGTCTACAAATTGCAATTAATTGTATATAAAAGTCATTAGTCATATTACTTGTTTGCTTATTTATTTTATAACAATGATATGAAAATTCATAGTCTGATGCTTTTTATCTGTTAATGCAATAATAAATATTTAAAAGTTAATCAAAGCAGTGTAATCAACCAGTCAGACGTTGCTGCGATTCTGCGCTGTAAAGCTGTATGCATACAATTGGGTGGTCAAATATGCACCCGGTTGCCACTAGTATTTACATTCCGAGAAATACTTGATTATCGATCCCTCCCATCCCCCACTCTTCGCCACTTCCGTTCTACCGCTAGTAGAAACTCCATACTATGAGCAATGACTGCGTTAGTTTGGCGCAGAGAAGGTAATCCCCTTTATGGAGCAGGCAAGATTATCACGATATAGTAGCGGCGTAACTTTGGCACGAGAAGTGGGAGGAGGAAAAGAGAGGTGGAAGAGGAGATTACGACTGGAGGAAAGGGGTAAGAGGGAGGGAAAGGATGAAGGAAAAAGAGATGGAAGACACTTCGTATAACGTACATTGACCCACCATTTCCCTCTGTTACTTCCCCTCAAACCGATTTTACCACAGTTGCGCACAATATTTTAAGCTCGATTTCTTCTTGATGAGTTTTGTTCAAGTTACGTCCCTCGAATAAAGAGAAAGGGGGACAGAATGTGAATTCTCGACGTTTCGTTATTCGTAATTACGAGATTGTATCTCACAATTTGTTCGAGCTTATCATAATACCGTATGTAATATAGAGGTTGTAATTTGTATTCATTATCAATATTAATGTGCAAATTTAAATTATGTATAATATTTTAAAACTCGGTTATCTGAATCTGGACAAACTTATTAAAAATAAATTAAACTTTCTTGTTATTATAAAAGAAAATATGAATAAAATGAAATGAAAAAATTTTTCATTTCACACATATACAGCTATTACAAACTCTATAACGTATGCTTTATTATAAGGGAATATAATATAAAAATATTCAATGAATATTAATAGCTTGCTGCAAAAACAGAATAATATGACCATTATAACTTAGTCGTATAAATTATATCAAACATTTGCATTCAATATTTAAATATGCGATATAATACACGTATATTGTATATTGTATTCCAGTTTCTGAATAATCACGTGAAATAACGCGCTGTATACGGCATAATAACGAAATATATATACCTACAGTATGTAGGTACATGTTGGCTTGTATAGCTAACGGCAATAACCGAGTACAAGCTAACATTACTCAACTGCAACGTAGGTTAATGCGCCCGCAGAGCGCGCAATAAAAATAATAGCTCTTCCCCTCTTTCATTCCGCCACTCCTGCTGCGAAGGGCAGAAGAGAAATAGTGGAATTTTCCACGGTCGTACTGCGCCTGTGTCGCTGTTGCTGGTCAATCGGTCGCTGCCGTTGCTGGTACGCTTGCTTGTCCTCATCCTACGTGATGGAACAGCAGAAACGACCGACTCAACAGAGAGCGAATGCCTGGGAATGTAGTGGGGAGGTGGGAGAGACCTACCCCACTGCCTCGAGTACCTTCATCTCCTCGCTTCCATTTCTTCGCTCTTCGGATTCTTCCTCTCATCCCGCATCTACCCGAGAGATCCATCTCTATCCTAGAACCTTCTACCCATTTATTGCTATCAATAAACTTGTGGATCGTTATAATGCAAACTCATAAATTCCTTTTTCTTTGTATAAGATGATGTCTTCATTTTATTTTTCTTTTATATCCTTTACTTTACGGCTATGCAGGTATTATTAACATTCATTACTGAATGAAATTATTTGTGATATTGGATTTTACATTTTTTTTCGAATTTTACAAATAACATTTTAAAAAAAAAAATCTAAAAAATTTTCGAATCACATGACATTGCATGAAAATTTTTAACGACAGCCATTTTTCACGAACAGAAAAGACTGAAAAAAACTTTCTTTTCACGTTGAATATTAAAATTATAAAAAAATTACAACATTTCATACATTATATTTTTCTTTTTTCTACGTTTTCTTTTTACTCTATAAACTCGATATATCATGCGTTATTTTTTGCGACGCAAAAGTAATATTGAGAGAAATATTACTCCTTCCTCAATGATGAATAATTCTCTTTGATATTTTAGTTTTTTCCTGCATGGACATCAAGTATTATAATTACTTGAAAGGTAATTATAACATGCTAAGAGTACGCGAGCGTGGTAATAGTTTATCAACAGTACGGTAATATTTTCTCGTGACGAGGTTAATATATAACATGACCTCGTTTGTTGACCTCACTGGTTGCTAAGCACCACAGTCGTACCGGCATTACCGGCGTGGCATGGCGGAGTGTGAGAAGGGGGAGGGCTGAAGCTTTAGCGACGTTGCCAAATTGCTCACGAATGTATATGTGATCTAACCACCAACACGATGCAACCAACCAATCAGCAGGCCAACCGACCGTTCGATGCATTGAAAATTTCTGGTATCATGAACGGAACAGTTGGGCAATTATGTGCAGAACCAGCGAGATTAATCGCCCAATTGACAACCGTTTCCTTTCACGATAATATTTTTCTGTTTCTTTTTTTGTTTGTAAATTGTACAAATCCATGTATGAATTGAAAGTAGTAATATAACAATTAGAAAAATTAAATATAATTTGTGAAATACACAGGCAGTGTCTACAGTAAAAACGTACATCAGCACAGCTGCAAAGTAAAGAAAATATATGGATATACATATATTAATTTTGCTTAATAATAATAAAAAGAATAATTATTATTTTTAATTTATTTGAAAATAATCTTATTGTCTCGCAACAAGTTTTGTTTTTCTGTTCAAATTAAGCTCACAAATGAAGTTAAAATATCGATTCTTGCGTAATCAAGAAAAAGTGCAAAAGTACCTAATGTGTTTAACTGTTGCGTGATGATGCTGACTTGCTACATTTGATCATGTTAAGCATGATTATATAATTGGTGACCAACTTCGAGCAATTTACTATTCAAAGCTGCGAATTATTTTTAGTCTGCGTGAAGCATAGAAAGTCATGATCCAATTCTTGTTAATCTCGTTAAACATATAAATAAAGTATTTTATGTTTTTTCTTTTTCGATGTTACAATAATGAACTCGTAAAATATATTTTATTTCTTCATTGGTAATAATAGTATATTATTGGTAATATTATTTATTTAATTGGTAATTATTTATTTAATTGGTATATATTATTGGTAATAATAGATAATAAAATATCAATAATTTTAAAATATTATGTTTTATATTATGTTTAAATATAGTTTTCTAAAAAAAAAGATATGTCATAAGGAACATATGTCGTATTAAAAAGTACTAATAACATATATAAGTCTAAAAATGAATTATTAAAAAAACAGTTTTAAAATATTAATTAAAAGCAGATATAAAATTATTGCAAATGTAATCATATAACTATATTTACATTATAATCAAGTATTCTAATTTAAATATGGGATTATAATTGTTGTATGTATATTATAAGCCATATAAGAATTTGATTAGTGTTGTACAACGTTAATATTTATCAGTTATAATCAAGTAATTTAAAGCTTCGTAAAACTTATTTGATATATAATTTAAAATAAAATTTTTTATGTCACAAATTTTATATCGTATAAAATGAAGAAAATACAGTGAAATATAAAAATTTTTTTTTTTATGTACTTGGATCGCTTTCCCAACTTGTGTTCCATATATCTGTTTTTTTCTTCTTCAATGTGCATATCAGATCACAATTTCTTTAGAGAGAGCTGTTTTGTGGCTATGTGACTTGCCCCCTGAGAGGCTGACCTGGAATCAGTACCCTGATTCTGTAACTTTTAACGACAATGTCGGCATCGTTGCGTATACTTAGAGACTTTCTACAATAAGCCATTACCTACTTAAGCTTTAAGTAAGTCGTAAGAAATTGACCAATTATAGTTCAATTTTCTCACACTCGATTAACTAATCAATTTCTTACGACTTAAGATTTAAAATGATGGCTTGTTGTAGAATATTATACATAGCAAAAAAGTTGTACAATGATAATATAATGATATCGAACTGTTTGTTGTGTATTAAAAGACAGAATTATAAAATATAAAATTAGGGTACAAAAGCATTTTGATATTTTCTTTTAGATTTTTTTTTTCTATAGCGACATTTGAAATAACAACCAGAGTGATTTCCTGTTTCTCTTTTTTGGTAAATTTTCAATAATAAAATCGAAATATATGTGGAATCGAATCCGAAACTCATGATTATGCCAATGAAATAATTCGAATAGACTCTAATAAATAAATCAATAAATTAAGCTTTTTAGAGCCGACATGGGTTATTAATATGTAACTATATACAATTTATTCAAAATTAAAAACATAAACGATTCGATCCTATTCAGTATAAATTAATAAATCTTATAATACGAAAACATAAATAAGGAAATCGATTATGAATTAGCCGTTTTTGTAATCAACCATACATATATATTATCCCATATATATTTGTTTCAAAAATATATTTTAAAAATGTAAAAAAAAACTCAATTTTTTTCTCTCAGGTAGTATTTCAAAATTTAAATGAATGATAAAAATGCTGTCTATATGTGGGGAGAAAAAAGAAGACAGTGTGTGCATATTATATTCCTATCCAATGCGTGAAGATGATACAAATGCTGAGGCCGTAATCTATATTTTTAGATTACGAACATCTGGAAAAAATAAAGTTGAACAGTTTCTTAAGTCTAGTTCGAAATTCAAGCTTGAGATGTTTGATAAAACTTTATTTTAATCAACGAAGAATATTACAATAAAACATTAATGATCAAAAAGTTAATAATTATTAATAATTATTATTTATTAGTCGCAATAATTGTAATTGATTATTAACAATTCATTATAATTAATAAATAATTATTAAATATTAATTAAATATTAATTATTAAATAATGATTTAACTAATTAGTTATTCATTAATTATTAATATAAAATATATTGCTTAATTGTTTATATAAATTGTTTATATAAATTGCATTATTTGAAAAATGGGCGTTAAATATGTCGATCGATACTGAATAATTCCATTCATATTTAAATTTGCTATCAACATGATTGATTTGCTTCTAAAACAGAATTATGCTTTACTTAATGTCTTCTTCATCTCTTTTACGAATTTATTTTTTGTCACTAATTTATATTTTATTTTAATAATTAAACAATAATTAGAAAGAAGAACTAATGATGAACAATCAAATGCAATTTCAGTGTGTATGAAATGATTAACACAATTTGAATGTTTCAGTTCAATTTTGAACCATTCAATCTTAAAATATATAAAACAATAGTTTCACATTCTCAATTGTACGTGATAAGAATGATCCTGGAGCTGTAAGCTTAATAAGTGTCAATCACAGCCGGTTGATAAGTCTAGTGAATTATGGACTATTATAATAGGTGAAGCAAAAAAATAAACGACCAACAGCACGAATGAATAATAGGACAACATATCATGGACAATACACAAATGGTATAAAAATAAATATAATAAGTGCAAAAAGAAGTATAATTAATAAATCAATAGACAATCAGTAATTAAAATATTTAAATTTCAAGAAGTCGGAAATTTAAAATACACAAACACACTGTTAATAACATAAAAAGGAAGAAGATTATTATTTAATATTTTAAGATTGTTAATTTTAAGATTGTTGAAGATGCTTAAAATTAAACTGAAATGTTGTATTTTCAATTCAAATTATGTGTCTTTAATAAATTGTGTTAGTCATTTTACTTTACATTTCATATCGAATAGATTTTGATGATTTATGAATAATGCAATAAAGGGGACGTCCATAATTTTATATATTTATAATATATAAAATGATAAAATGGTTTGCAGTTTGCATGCTGGCGTATTCTTACTCACATTATTCTAATATGCACTATATATGAGTGTTAGATTAACTTTGACAAAAAATTGAAACAAAAAATTGTACACGAGATTGAAAATTTGAAATTCTATTTGAATTAGTGTTGTCGAAAACTTGTATTGATATTGGGTCGTCCGTTCGTGCCGATTTTGAAGGAAAATTGAAATGCAGAAGATTTAAATTTTTAATTTCATTTATTAAATTTAAATCTTTTGCGGCACGAACTTTCTGGACGACCCAATATTATACAAAACAATTATCATTATATTTTTTTATCTACCTCAGTGTTCGAGACATTTTAATTAAAATATTTAACAGAGGAATTCCAGATAAGCTACTCATTGTCAGTATAGCCTTGGAGTATATTGTAAGGTATAATTTTATTGTCAGTCAATTTTTACATATCTAATGACGCTTGAGGATTCTTTGTTTTACATTTATAATAACGAGCAGCAAATATGACATACGAGATTATACGGAGATAATGAAATTAATAGTTAATAGTCATGGATCTTTAGAAACTAAAGAATACACGATATTATTATATATATAATTCAAGTTTTAAATTATATACAGTTATTACGTTACATAAAAGCTATGTTGTTTATCTAATTATTACATATTGCAACATTTATTTTCAATTTTTTTCGTTCTGCTGTTTAAATAGAAAAATTGCAGAATCATATATGGTAAAACGTAATGACTTACTAGTATTTTAAAATGAGTCGTTTCAAACTGCTTGCATCAGAGTAAAAATAAAATTAAATTAACTGGATTCTATAGAAGAGCTCAATATATCCTCTACTCGTTATTTGTGACTGCACTATGAATTTAACAGAGCATTAGTAAATCATGCAGGTTGTCTGTCTGATTCGATTATATCAATTATTTCTCAATTTGTTCATTGTGTTACTGTTATTAAAGCAAAATGCAGACCGTGGTCATGATGTAATATTTCATATTCATAGGTATTTAGTTTATATTTTCGTCACGTTTGTTTAAAACCAAAGAGGAAAAACTCTTTGTAAAGTAGAATCGATACGGCCAACCTAGGCATACTAATATACTGTGAATGTATACATATCTGTTTTTTTTTTTTTTTTTGGTAGTTTTGTTATTCATAATGAATTTTAATTCACTATTAAACATTTATCAATCAGTTTTTAATTTTAGACTCAATAAAAAATAAAGCTTAGGTAGATAGGATCTGGTTATCTTAGATTAAAAAACTAACTTGGAAAGTTTTTGCACTTTTCAGGTTATAAAAAATATATATCATTTTGTTTTTTAAATTATTTCATAATTTATCCAAATTCAAATTAAAGAAAGTTATTTATATATTATCAGTGCGTTTCTCACTCTGATGAAGTGGACGATAAGGTTTACGAAACGGTATTAGCGATCACAATACGGCGATAACCCGAAAATCCTTTGGCACTTCGGAATATCCGTGGAAGCTTTAAAAGTATTATCATTCATATATTCTTTTTAAAATTACGGAACGACCGTGTAAAGACCGTATAAGAACATAAATATGATAGAGAAAGCCAATGAATGGTCAAAGATTTTAGATGTTTAAATATCAAATAATACGATATACGATATATATTCTTTGTTGAAATATTTAAAATATTCTTTTTAAATTCAATACATTAGAGACCTTAAAAAAATCTTTAAAAAAAGTATATATCGATACATAAAAATAATAGTACTTCATTATTAAAAAATTTTTTAATGTAAAATAAAAAATTAACTAATCAAAAAAATATAAATCCAATTAGTCAAATACTATTGACAAATCTATAAACATATTTTTATCTACAAACATATTTTTGCAAATAATATAATATATAATATTTTTAAGTACTGATAGAATTTTATCTTATTTTTCGATAATTTTATTGTTATTTAATTAAAAATCATATAAAACGAATTAAAATGAAAGTAAGGCATAAAAATGTCCAATCACATTTTTAATTTTTAATTTAATATTCTTTGGATTGTAAGAGAGTATATTTTTAAAGCGAAAGCCGCGAACCATTCTGTGGAATTTGATATTACTTATAACATTGCATTTTGTGAAATTTGATACTTCTTATAACATTGCATCATTGCAGCATCACTAAATATAATTTATTATTTTCCTATTCTAATAATAATTCGTAAATTTTTAGATATTAAACATTATTAATAAGAAGTTATTAATATTCTTTCCTATTTATAACATTTATATATATTAGGTGTACAATTTTGCTTCCGCCGTTTTTTTTCCGAAATTCGAGGCTTTATTGTAAAAAACTAGTTATACATTTATGATTCAAAGTATTGTCCATCGCTGGCCACTACTTTCTCCCATCTTTCGGGTAGCGTACGAATCCCGCGTCGAAAAAACTGGTCATCTTTTGAGGCTATCCACGAA
>NW_017259213.1:6187470-6198798 GCF_001594045.1 Atta colombica | reverse complement strand
ACTTTATCGTGTCTCTCGTTGTATTGCGGCCGTTTGTCTTTCAATGCTCGGCTCAAACGCATCAATTGCGTTCGAGACCGATCGCCTGTGATTGTTTCAGTCGGTTTTAACAGTTCATAATACACTACGCCGAACTGGTCCCATCAAATACAGAGCATGACCTTGGAGCCGTGAATATTCGGTTTGGCCGTCGACATGGAAGCATGGCCGGGAACTCTTCATGATTTTCTGCGCTTGGGATTATCGTAATGAACCCATTTTTCGTCCCCAGTCACAATGCGATGCAGAAATCCCTTTGCCTTTCAAGCAGCTGTTCACAAGCAAACAAACGCCGTTCAACATCTCTCGGCTTCAATTCGTACGGCACCCAATTTCCTTGCTTCTGAATCATTCCCATGGCTTTGAGACGTTTTGAAATGGTTTGTTGAGTCACTCCCAATGATCGTGCCAATTCTTCTTGATTTTGACACGAATCTTGCTCAAGTAATACCTCCAATTCTGCATCTTTGAAAACCTTCTCTCTTCCACCGCTATGGCGGTCTTCGACGTCAAAATCACCGTTCTTGAAGCGTTGAAACCACTCACAACACGACAAAAATTTTTTTAATTCTTGATTAAATAATCCTCCAATTATTGAGAGTACAAATAAGTTTCCGCCGTTTTTTAACAAAAATTAAGCATTTATTGTGAAAGAACGGTACATAATATTTTATTCAAAGTATAGATAGTAATGGCCATCACTAGCCACTACTTTTTCCCATCTTTCTGGTAGCATATGGATACCACGTCAGAAGAATGCTTCATCTTTTGAGGCTATTCAATCATCGATATAATTTTTGGTATCTTCATATGATGTGAAGTGCTGCTCAGACAGGTCATGTGTCATCGATCGGAACAAGTGATAGTCAGAAGGAGTAATGGAGAATACGGCGGGTGGGGTAGAACTTCCCATTTGAGTGTTTCTAAATAGATTTTGGCCGGCGCCGCAACATGTGGTCGAGCATTATCATGCAGGAGAATAATTTTGTCATGCCTGGAGTAATAGTGGGCGCGTTTTTCCTTGAGTGCTCGGCTCAATCTCATCAATTGTGTTCGGTAGAAAGCCCCAGTAATGATCTCGTTCGGTTTTATGTACATAATTCATATACAGATTGAAAGATACTATAAGCTTCAATTCGAAAAACGAAAGTTTTAAATAACTTGATAGCAGTTCATTTTTTTATTACATATACTTAATGTCGTGATACTATTTCATTGTTAATAATACTCCAAATGACTTATTTAAAATATTACTTTAAATGATGTATGGTTTTTGGGTTGCTGTACACATTTTCCGTAAGAATTAGCTAATTAAAAGTTTAAAAAGAATAATAGCTTATTTAAAGTACTTGAAATATTTAAAGGGGATATTAAATTGAAAGATGTGTCCCTTATCTATTTTATATCTTTTTATACATATACATCACATCGATCAATAATATAAAGAATCAAAAAATTGTTGAGAGTTCGTGTATCGGGGGGAGGGGGGGAGGGGGGGGGGTATGGGAAGATTTACCTTCTTAGCATTTCGTAATAATCTCTTTTGATGATACGAATAATAAGAATGAGGGAAAGTTTTATCTATATAAAATTCAATGTCATTCATGAATCTACATATTTATTTAATTTTTCAACATCAAGAGTTTTTGCAATTGCATATTTATAATAACATTCATTTTTTTTTTTAAACATTTCTTGTGAAATAAATAAGATGAGAAAATATGTAGATCATTATATACATACAACATATGGCACGTATAAGAATAAATCAATTTGACATTTTCAATAATTGGGCGACTTCTTATGTCTAATATTAATTAGTAAGTTATTCATATTTGTTTAAGAGTGTGGTCGAATTGCTGCTACGAATGCTTCGAAGTATTTGATTGATCAATCAGAAGAAAAAATTTTATTAATTGACCAATAAAAAAACGATTCGAAGCATTTGCAGTGGCAATTCGACCGTACCCTTATATTTCTAACTATGCTGATTATTATTTGGATTATTATTAAAACCTAGCCTTATATCAAAGGTAGAAATTTCATTTCGTTATTAAAGTAACGTACAATATTTATTAATAGTATATCACTAATGAGCATCTTATTAATCTTATTTTGCTACATGAGATATTTATTACGAAAATTATTACCTCAGGAATCTTCTCTCTATTTTCTTCTATTTTCTCCCTATTTTCCAGGAAGGATGTCAGTTGATCGTCGAGACTTCTAATAAGCTTCATGTATAAAAAAACTTCTCTTACCTATTCATCTTACTATTGATATTCAACTGAAATATTTTTCAAAATAAATTTCAATTTATATACGTGATTTATAAGATATTCGTTAGTAATATAAATTGTATATCAACTTCATAACGTCAAATAGCCTTTTATTGATTTTTAAACAAAAAAATAGATATTAAAATGATTATTTAAAAATAAGGACAAATTACATAATTTATTATTCACCAATTTGTGTCTTAAATTTTTATACCCAAGGCACAAAAATTGTATTTTACGGTTTTTTTCTTAATAATATAGAAACTGCACATATGTTGTTAAGAGAAAACAAAGAGTTTGTAGGAATAAATCGATTTTTTAATTTTTGCTTATTTTGATTATTGTAGGTATGACTGTCTAAGAATAGAATGCTATTGATTTTATTATGAAATTCACAAACTTGACGAAATTAGAACTGAAAATCTGAAGTAACGCAAAAAACCGATAGGGAGCGGCAGGCTCCCTATCGGTTGGATTGGGGACAGCTATTGTTACAGTAAGAAACCTTTCTTTAGAAATACTTATATCGAAATAAGACATCCGTTTTTTAAGCTCTATTATTATAGACTTATAGCATATCTCCTTTATACTATAGAAAACTGCGGTCCAACACGCAACGGAGAAAACGAAGACGAATACTTGTCTTTCTGACTCTCTCTTGCAAATAGGATTAATCAATCAGTAAGTTCCTGACAAAAAACGTAAAAAAAATTTAATCATTGAATCAGAATGAAATTAGTACACTCCTATTCCTCGATAGTGCGCTCCAATACGTTATAAAGTTCATTAGTTTTTTTGTCTAAACTAGTATACATTTCCTGTACTTAAAATGAAGTAGCTATATATTTGAAATTGATTTTGGCGAAAGCGAGAAAGAAAATTTTAATACATTTCATTGTAGCAACAAGGAATAGACTAAAAATAATTGTTGGAAGAAACACAAACTGAGATTTAGGCTGATATTCATAGTCTGATTTTCTATATAATTCAAGATCATCTTAAATATCACAAGCAGTCATAAAATTCTATCCAATTAATAAAATGACTGTAGAGCGCGTCTTGAAATTATACGATCTTGAATGTTAAATTAGACTATGAACAGACATCATACTATAGTGCTGGCAGTTTTTAAAAGAGAGATATATAATTTAATTAAAAAAAAAAAACATAATATTTAGACTTAAACACGTTTTCTTGAAAACATTTTTTAAAAGTTTTACTAGGATTACATAAAACAAGATAAATATTGATTCGAGATTTATAGAAGTTATTTATCATACATTTTTATTGACTTGATAACCTACAAACACAATGAATTTTATAAAAAATTATTTATTGTTATAAATTATTGTAAACAATTTTTAAGCAAAAATTCAAATTTTGCATTTATGTTGTTACCATCTTGTCATAATTTTCTATTTTAGGTTCAATCTATAAATGTCCTAAATAAAACTAAAACAAAAAATAATAGATTGCTTCCTTAAAAATCGTGGAAAAATGCAAGATGTATTTAAAGATATTTGAAATTTCCGAGTTTATCTTCAGAAACAGAAAATTTCTCTATTTTTATTAAATTTTAGATTTTGTTTACATTAAAATAATATAAAATAAAATTATTAATTGTAAATAAATTGATAAAAAATGATAAAAAAATAATATATGAACAATAGCCTATGAACTGTATACTTGTAACAATTGATTAAATGCTTTGGCAAAATTGTAAAATATAGTGTCGTTTATAGTTTATTACTGGCTAAATTTAATTTTTGTGCAAAGATGACACCAATAAAATAATTCTCTTTCTTTTTGAACAATACGAAGCTGGGCAATTGTTGTTATTATATATTGCATCATTATAAACAAATTCATTTATCAACAAATATTTATAATCTTTATCTCCTTTTTTTTATCTCTTAACAATGAATTGAAAATTCTATTTAATTCAACAGATAGTACGAATGAAAAATAATTATTTATATTTTTATTTGTTTTATGAATATTCTCCAAGAGTTTATGAAAATAATATGCTAGAACAGATTTGAATGGTTCTGTTTCTTATACACTGAACTGCATTAATTGTCCTTATGTTTCATTATTGTTGTAATATTTGAAATTCGTTCATTTGTTTTGCTCGATCAATATGAAGTAATCTCAAAGTTAGAAGAAGATATTCATTAGAATTTTTAATTTAAAATAAGCGATCATCTTTAAAGTTGATTTTGAGATGTCTTCTGAAGCTATTTTGCTATGCATATCATGTTTAATACACAAACATAGTATTGTGATGTTATTAATATATCTTCCAGCGATGAGACTTGTAACATTTTTATTTATCTTTGATAATTTCATCAAATCATAGAAATTCGGAATAAAAATTGGGAAGATGCAAAAGTTAAACCTAACAATTCTACACCTAGCAATCTCCCATTACACGAGAAGATACACATGATAAATTCTTCAGCTTTAAATCTGTCAAGATAGATTTTGTAAAGTGCCTGTTATAAATTTTGTCGATAACAAACTATTGATTGATATACGATATCTAGCATATATAAACTATTGATTGATATACGATATCTAGCATATACAATGGTAAAACACTGACAGGAATGTAGAAAAGTTTGTTTTACTAACAAAATATGATGACAGATTGATGGAAAAATTAAGCAAATTATGATATATTATCATACAATTTGACATAAATAGAGCAGAAGATCGCGTTTGACAGATATTATTTAGTTTCTGTTACCAATCTAATATCAAGTTATATATTACCATTTTGCAAAATACAAGCTTAAAAAATAGTTGATGAACCAATTTCACAGAACATACATTAACATCACACTAATCTTACAATTTCTTATTCAGCAATGCAACTATTACAACATATATCACATTATTATATTGCTGAGTGGGTGATTATAATATTAATATTACTGTTAGTTTCTGTTCCCTATAGGATTTGCTAGCAATTTCTGATCAAAATTGCTATGTACATGACTATGGTCAGATTGTTTACTGGGTCAGGATTTGCTTAACGAAAAATTAATATTGGACTAACATTCCAGATTTTCAAAGATTTCCAACAACTGCGAATAGGTAACGAAAAAAGTTCGTTGAATCCAGCTGTTTTCTTTCGGAGCACGCTTCAAGATCAACCGTCCGTGCTATTCAACCAACATATTCAACAATAGTCCGTTTGCTTTGTGCTTACTGCACTCGAATTATTCGCTCCTTCTCTTTCCAACGCCTGAATATATGTTTAGATTTCGTTTCCGAGCGTGTAAAGTATCTGGAAGTGTAGATGAGAGAAACAAATCATCATGTCCGCGACAATCTGACGAGGCAAATTATCGACAAAGTTCTCGCACGTCGTTTTCGGATTTCGATGTAATTTTACTCCATCAAAGAATGTAAGAGAGATACTTTTTCTCGTTAATTAAAATTCAAACGTTTCGTTTTTCTACTCCATCATTCGTAGAAGATACTCAATGTTTGTTGGTTAACGCTTGCACTGAATGTATACTGAATGCATTGTTTTGTAAACAATGACAGAATTCGGGCAATATACGTCGATTGTCAATTAATAATGATTGACAAACCAAAGTTTTAATTACGTGTATCTTTTCACATTGAGTAAACAAAACTTTCTTGTTGTCTTTTATTTTTGGCTAACAATTGTGATATTGTAATTACAAAATGTGTAATAATACGTGTATAAAGTAATTAGATTTTTTTATAATAGCATATTTACATTGTTAAGCGAGTTCAATTGATCTGTTTGATTGTAATATAATTTAATATGAATCATTATGATTTGTTGAATGCGTGTGATTTGTAGATAAATAATCATATACAGTATATAGAAAATTATAATTTTTATAAAATTGCAATAGCTTATCGCACAAAGGCAGCCTTTGCATAGAAATGAAAATTTCTTGAATTCGATATTAAAAAATTTATCTAATACAATGTCTATGTAAGAAAATCAAAAGTGTTTTGTTATCTTTATAGATAGCCGGATCTAAAAGAATCGGAGACAGCGAATGTTTACCACCAAGTCAGTAAAATATGTTTGGGTCACTACGTAGCAAATTTCAAACAGTGCAAGAAGGTATATCTGCTAGGTAAAATATTTTCTATATTCACTGTCTCTTATTGTATTGTGTACAGATGTTATGGATAACACTAATGATAAAATTCATGATAACCATTCATAAATCATGTAGTTTGTCTGATAAAAATCATGTACTTGTAAAAATAAACTACAAGTTTAGAAGATAGTATAAAAATAAGTTTAAAAGATAATGTAGCAACATAGAGAGTAGCACTTTTATAGCACTAGAATATCATAATTGTGATTTTTAGTATACGTGGATTGTCGACTCCCGAGCATCCAAAGAGCAAAAAATCAACCAATGTAAGAAATGTAAATTATGATGCTGGGGCAGATGTTTTGCATCATTTTCAACTGCAATGGAATGAGCTTCATGAGCTCGCTGAGGAAAACGCGGGAAAGGCTCAAGAAGCAGATGTGCTGATATCCTCTATTTATGAAAAACTTCAACACGAGTGGAACAATGTTACATGCTTAAACAATACTTTAGCTTACATTCCAAAGATTAATAATGCGATTCAAGATCTGATGGACCAAATAGGTAGTTTTTCTCTTCAGAGAAACATGATAAATTAAAATTCGAGTGAAAATCTAATCTTTCTAAAATTATTATTTATTATATCTCTAAGGAAACTTACAAGAAATGTTCGAAGAAGTTGAAGGAGCTTTATATCGATTGGAAGATTTAAATGAAATGTTAGATTTACAAAGTAGACAGTTGGATCACAGGTTCCAATTGGCTTTGTACAAAGAGAAGAAATTGATAGAATTAAATAATTTCAAAAGTAAGTACGTGCGATGAAAAAGTGCATGTTGTTCAATCAACATTTATTTCAAATTAATTTTTTTAGCAAAACTAGCTAACGAGCACACAGAGAGACTTTCACAGCATGAATTAAATCAGCAAAAAAAATTAAAAGAACGACGAGAAACTTTTGAGGAAGCTTTTAAAGAGGACCTTGAGGAATACAAAACAACTGGATCTATACCAAGTATGTTTTTTACGTTTATATATTTTCATTTATATATTTTCAAAGAAAAGAAAATGTATGTGAGCATAAATAAAATTAACAGTAGTTCGTAGAAATATGTAAGCGAGAATATTTAAATGTAAATCTGTAAATTATGAATTATTATATATTATGAATACTTCACGGATATATTTTGATGCAAAATAGGATGCCCACCGTATAGGGAAGTTTCTGCCTTAGTGCCAGTTGTTTCATTTTTTGATAAATTTTATCTGTTGGAAATAACAAGACTTTCCAATCACATGCGTACATTGCCAGATTTACCTAACAGGTAAAATTTATCAAAAGGTGAAACAATCGGCCTTTAGAGATGAAACCTATAAATTCATTTAAGAATATTATATGATGAAATTTATCGTTCAAATTCCACTTTTTTATCGACAGGAAAAGTTGAAAAAAATCATGTTTGTAGTTTTATCGAAGTAACGATGCGGAAGCGAGAGAGATAGAGAGTGAACGAGGCAGTGAGAGTGGAGGAAGAAAGCTGCTGGCAACCCTCCATTCTCACTGCCTCGTTTACCCCAGCAAACAAAAATGGAGTGAAATAGATTAGAAATTTTCAATCTATCTGAATCCGTATTTTAAATCCATGAATTAATGAATTAGATTGCATATAAAAAAAAATTTTTATACATATGAAATAAATTAAATAAATTAAAGTAGTAATTACATGAAATTCTATAATCATTGTTTTAAAACTTTTATACAAAAAATATTTTATACCAAAAACGCGCTAGCTGTATAATAAAGGAAATATTTTAATATAAAATATACATACAAAGCGATTAATTTATTAATTGAAAATAAGAAATTTACATATGTAACATTTATTGTACATATTTATGTAGTTCTCTTTATATTTCTTTTAAATATTTCTTTTAAATTTCTATTAAATGAAGTAGAATTCATGACATACTTTTATACAACTTTTATACTTTTATACTTGGTACAACTTTTTTTTAATTCAATTAAATTAAAACGAAAAATTTCTTATTCATAATTCTGAATAAAACAACATTCATGATGCATTTTTAAATGAAACAATAAATTTTCTACTTACAATTTTAAATAATATTTATGTAATAATATTTTAAGTAAATGGGCTTTTTTTATTCAATTGGATTAAAAAAACTACATTTCTTATTCAGAATTAATTTAAATTAAGCACTATTCAAAATGCATAGAAATGGCCGATATTATTTTTAGATTCAACTGAATTGAAAAACTGCATTTCCTAACTGCATTTCAGAATTTTAAATTAAGTAGTATTCACGATGCACACGCACGCACGCATGCACGCACGCACGCACGCACGCACGCATCAAAATACTATAATATTATTTTTAGATTGAAAAGTATAGAAATATACCCCATGCCATTCCTATAAATGAATAAAAATGCATTCAGGATTGAAAAGGATTCATTTTAACATTCATGAATTCATTTTAATCTATTTCAATCTATTCTCGTTTGCTAAGTCTCTGCCTCTCTCTTCTCCGTGTCGTCACTTTGGTAAAACTTCAAATATGATTTTTTTTCAGCTTTCCCTAAAAAAAGAATTTGGTATTGAGCGATAGATTTCATTATACTCTAAGCGAATTTATAGGTTTCGGAGGTTTCATTTCTAAGATAGAAACCTTCCTATACCGAAGCATCCTCTTTTCTTGTTTAGATATGATTGTCATTTTTTTCTGCATAGTACATAATAATAGTTCTTTACAAAATAATAGTTCTTCGCAACTTTCCAATTGATACTATGGCATAAGACAAGAATATGAGAATTTGCATTAACTGGCATAATATGCGTACAATATTCAGTGTATAATATTCACAATATTCAAATATATTTTTTTCAAAAATACATTGAGCTAAATTCATTTTTGTTTATTATAATTTTATTATCATAAGTTAAAAAAATATATTTTCCTTTTACATTATATATTAATAAAAATAAGATTTCTCCTATAATAATCTTGAATTGATTTTATTTTATTCAGTCATTACAAGATAATAGTTCAGTTTCAACAACTCTTTAATTATCATCATGTATATACATGAATAATTTATCTGTTTCAAATTTAGAGTTACCAGTCTCCGCGAAAGGCCCATCCTTGGACGAGATAGTATTAGACATTGATTCAAAGATATTTGATGAGTTTTTAGATAATTAGAAGCAGAGGATTCAAATAAAGTGTTGCTATTAAACTTTTTTATTTGAAAATATAGTATATAGCATATGCGACGAAGAATGATTTTTAATTGCATTTTTTACAATTAGATATTAGGGCTGTGACTCAGACAATTTAAACTTTTTAATATAAAGAATGTAAAAAATTAGTGAAAAGTTTCTCATATGAATGCTTCCGATTTTTCAGATGCCTAAACTTTTAAATTTCCCGAAATTTTATACAGTTCGCAAATGCAAGTATATTTTGTGAATTGTATTATTTACTGTTTGAATTGAAGAGAATTCAAATTTTATCCTGCAACAATTCTCTCATGTATGTAAATAGATGTAAGAAAAAAATGTTATTTTGTTAAATTTCCTTAATTGTATCACAACTAAATAAAATAAATTGACATATATTAATTATGGACTATTTTAGAAACTTTACATTTATATCTAATGAAATATACTTAATAAAATTCATACAATTCATAATATAGATTCAACTTTCTTTACTGCTGCGATAAATTTCTTATATGTTGATGTAAAAGCATCTGCTAATATTATATTTTTAATGTAAACTTTGCTCTTTTCTCTTATCAATAAATATGATAACTTTTGCATTTTTTTTTACTCTGATATAGTTAAAAATAGCAATTCATTTCTAATTGAAAAAAAAACTTAAATCAAAATATATTAATATTCTTTGAGATAATAAATATCACTTAAGATTTTTATAAATTAAAACAAAGTATAAATTTTATTTTAAGTATTGCTTAAATGTATTTTCCTTTTGTGATGCTTCATTTTATATTTTCATTCACAACACCTACCTGTAATAACAGGCATGTATTTATCAATAATAATATTCTTTCATCATGATGTGTTGGCAGATCGTAATGTCGAAATTTCGAATATAAATTAGTATTAATTTTCGGTTACTGTTTTATGTACAAAATACCACAATCACAATATCAAAATTAACTTCGCAAAATGTAGCGCCATGTGGAGAACTACGATACTTAATCGCTCAGGATATCGTGCGGTATGATGCCGGCATGATACTGTTTCTAAGCAGTTTCGATTCGAGTATTTCTTAAAAAACTCGATTAGACGAAAAATTTAATCTGTACGTAAGTCTTAACTGAAATAATCACTTGTCAGGTGAGCGGTCCTTACTAAATTATCAAAAATATGAATTTACGTGCGATTCCAATGTTTTCTTCTTTCGAGGTTATCTATGTTCCAAAATATTACGCTGCGACGTCGTGATACTTACGTAATGTTATTTTCAGTGTGAGCGAAGACTACTACGTTTGTTAACAAGCGATCGAGCAAGATTCGCCAATGATGGATCCGGATTTCTACAAGAAAAGAAGGAAGGAAAGACTGTTCAACAGGCTACATAAAAGTACTGTGAGCGTCTGTATGGGTGTTACAGCGATTGGCACCTTTTTCATCGGTTATAAGGTGTATGAATTCTTTCGATACGTTCGACCCTTGCATCAAGTACAAAGTAAACTGGTTGAGGATGAGCTCCTGTTCGAGGGCAGGAACATAGAAGATACATCGGAAAATTTGTCATAGGATGCTGTCACACAATCGAGATGTGTAAGCAACATATATAGCAAAAGAAATAAATACAGTGAATGATACAATGTATTTTCAAGAATGAATATATTTATAGTCTGTACA